>NW_027149944.1:0-237144 GCF_031143425.1 Pleurodeles waltl | reverse complement strand
ATTCCAATATTGACCCCCCTGGTTGTCCTCCCACTTTTGGAGTTACTGAGAAAATTGTGTGGGATCTTGGTAGACGACTGTTCAACAAAGGTCACCATTTGTATGTAGATAACTTCTACACTGGTGTGCAATTGTTCAAGGAATTGTTTAGAGTGGACACAGTTGCTTGTGGCACAATCCGTTCTAACCGGAAAGGCTATCCAAGGGAGCTTGTCTGTAAAAAACTTGAGAGAGGACAGTGCTGTGCCTTGCGGAACGAGGAGCTGCTAGCTTTGAAATTTTCAGATAAGAGGGATGTCTACATGCTAAGTACCATCCATGATGAGAGTACTTCCCCTGTGACTGTTTGGGGCCAGGTTGCTGAAGTGCGCAAACCTGTGTGCATTTTAGATTATAATAAGCACATGGGAGGTGTAGATAGAGTTGACCAGAGGTTGGAACCTTATACTGCTATTCGTAAGTCTTACGTTTGGTATAAGAAGTTAGCACTTCACCTCTTCCACTTAGCAACCTTCAATGCTTTTATTGTGTTTAGGGATAGGTCTCCAGAGTCAAAGACGACATTTGTGAAATTTCAGGAGTCAGTGATAGAGAGCCTTATTGTGGTGGAACAGGCCAGAGTTCCTAGAGAAGCAGTGGTGGAGGATGTGGCTAGATTGAAAGATCGCCACTTTGCTGAGCACATTCCTCCCACACCCAAAAAAGACTTTCCAGCTAAGAAATGTAGAGTGTGTTTTCGAAGAGGTATCCGGAGGGAGTCTCGAATGTACTGCCCGGATTGTCCTTCAAAGCCTGGGCTGTGTGTCGGTGCTTGTTTTAAGAATTACCACACCCAGAAGAATTTCTGGGAACAACCATGAGTATAAACTCATGTCTGTTTTGTATTTTCATGTGTTTAGTTTCATGGTTAGCATTTCTGTCATGTTCTTAGTTAGAGCTTTTGTGTTTGTAGTTTTGTAATTCTTTCTACTTAGTTAGGGGTTCCTCTGTTTAAAAAAAAAAAAAAAAAAATGATGCCATTGTGGGTGGAGTGGGGCTTGGCTGAGAGTGTACATATTGACTTGCTGTTGGCTACTGCAACACACTGCCAGCCAAACACCAGTCCACACACTCCCATCAGCTGGTGTGATTGTTGTATCAGGCACGTGGGCATATGTAAGTGATGGGCCCTTGAGTGGCGCTGTCTGTCGATGTGAGTGTTGTAATGTGCTGGGCCCGTGGCTGGCGGTGTGAATGGCCTTGTGTGTGTCATGTATGAAAGTTGTGTGAATGGACTGTAAAGCGGTTGGTGCCTTGTCGCGGCTTTACAGCTCACGAGCTGCGAGTCATTGGTTCAGTTTTTTGCCTTTCAGTTACTAACAGTGCATTTCATTTTTGTGAAAGCTCTTGTTAGTAACATTTGATCCACTGAACCATCACTCACCCTCGTGCCAAATCCAACCAGTATGTGTGGTAAAAATGACAAAACCTGCTCCGCTGTAATCAGGCGTCGCAGCACACCTGTGACACGCTAGGTGCCTCAGGTGGGACCCCGATGATGAAGCATGCCACCAACTTGGTTGGTGGGTGAGGGGTCTTTTTCACATAACCTAACTGTGTTTCTTTTCAAAATTTTAGTGTTTGGCACATCACGGACGTATGTGGGCACATCAAAACGATATATTACAAAACTACCTGTGTTTGGGGGGGAGAGGGCACCTATGTTTTTGGTCCTGTGTGCGGCCTTCATCTAGGAAAACCTACCAAACCCAGACATTTTATAAAACTAGACACCCCAAGGAGTCCAGGGAGGTGTGGCTTGCGTGGATCCCCCAACATTTTCTTACCCAGACTCCTCTGTAAACCTCAATGTGCTTAAAAAAAGCATATTTTCCTGACTTTTCTTCGTAGGATCACCACTCCAGCACAAAATTCCTACTCCCCAGTGTTCCCCTCAGCCTCCCAAGTAAAATGACACCTCACTTATGTGGGTCCCCAAAGCAGAGTCAGTCTAAAGATGTATAAAAGAATATGTCCTTATAAACTTGCTGTGCTATCCCCTCTATCTCTACAAGTTTTGGGCCTTATTCTGTTGCAGGCACCTGGCCCACCCACACAAGTGAGGTATCATTTTTATCAGGAGACTTGGGGGAACGCTGGGTGGAAGGAAATTTGTGGCTCCACTCAGATTCCAGAACTTTCTGTCACCAAAATGTGTGGAGAATGTGTTTTTTTAGACAGAATTTGAGGTTTGCAAAGGATTCTGGGTAACATAACCTGGTCCGAGCCACATAAGTCACCCCATCTTGGATTCCCCTAGGTCTCTAGTTTTCAGAAATGCACAGGTTTGGTAGGTTACCCTAGGTGCCGGCTGAGCTAGAGGCCAAAATCTACAGGTAGGCACTGTTTTCAATGAAAAAATGTGATGTGTCCACGTTGCGCTTTGGGGCATTTCCTGTCGCGGGCGCTAGGCCTACCCACACAAGTGAGGTATCCTTTTTATCGGGAGACGTGGGGGAACGCTGGGTGGAAGGAAATTCGTGGCTCCTCTCAGATTCCAGAACTTTCTGCCACAGAAATGTGAGGAACATGTGTTTTTTTAGCCACATTTTGAGGTTTGCAAAGGATTCTGGGTAACAGAACCTGGTCCGAGCCACACAAGTCACCCCATCTTGGATTCCCCTACGTCTCTAATTTTCAGAAATGCACAGGTTTGGTAGGTTTCCCTAGGTGGCGGCTGAGCTACAGGCCAAAATCTACAGGTAGGCACTTTGCAAAAAACACCTCTGTTTTCCTTCACCAATTTGGCTGTGTCCACGTTGCGCTTTGGGGCGTTTCCTGTTGCGGGCGCTAGGCCTACCCACACAAGTGAGGTATCATTTTTATCGGGAGACGTGGGGGAACGCTGGGTGGAAGGAAATTCGTGGCTCCTCTCAGATTCCAGAACTTTCTGCCACAGAAATGTGAGGAACATGTGTTTTTTTAGCCACATTTTGAGGTTTGCAAAGGATTCTGGGTAACAGAACCTGGTCCGAGCCACACAAGTCACCCCATCTTGGATTCCCCTAGGTCTCTAGTTTTCAGAAATGCACAGGTTTGGTAGGTTTCCCTAGGTGGCGGCTGAGCTACAGGCCAAAATCTACAGGTAGGCACTTTGCAAAAAACACCTCTGTTTTCCTTCACCAATTTGGCTGTGTCCACGTTGCGCTTTGGGGCGTTTCCTGTCGCGGGCGCTAGGCCTACCCACACAAGTGAGGTATCATTTTTATCGGGAGACGTGGGGGAACGCTGGGTGGAAGGAAATTCGTGGCTCCTCTCAGATTCCAGAACTTTCTGCCACAGAAATGTGAGGAACATGTGTTTTTTTAGCCACATTTTGAGGTTTGCAAAGGATTCTGGGTAACAGAACCTGGTCCGAGCCACACAAGTCACCCCATCTTGGATTCCCCTAGGTCTCTAGTTTTCAGAAATGCACAGGTTTGGTAGGTTTCCCTAGGTGGCGGCTGAGCTGCAGGCCAAAATCTACAGGTAGGCACTTTGCAAAAAACACCTCTGTTTTCCTTCACCAATTTGGCTGTGTCCACGTTGCGCTTTGGGGCGTTTCCTGTCGCGGGCGCTAGGCCTACCCACACAAGTGAGGTATCATTTTTATCGGGAGACGTGGGGGAACGCTTGGTGGAAGGAAATTCGTGGCTCCTCTCAGATTCCAGAACTTTCTGCCACAGAAATGTGAGGAACATGTGTTTTTTTAGCCACATTTTGAGGTTTGCAAAGGATTCTGGGTAACAGAACCTGGTCCGAGCCACACAAGTCACCCCATCTTGGATTCCCCTAGGTCTCTAGTTTTCAGAAATGCATAGGTTTGGTAGGTTTCCCTAGGTGGCGGCTGAGCTACAGGCCAAAATCTACAGGTAGGCACTTTGCAAAAAACACCTCTTTTTTCCTTCACCAATTTGGCTGTGTCCACGTTGCGCTTTGGGGCGTTTCCTGTCGCGGGCGCTAGGCCTACCCACACAAGTGAGGTATCATTTTTATCGGGAGACGTGGGGGAACGCTGGGTGGAAGGAAATTCGTGGCTCCTCTCAGATTCCAGAACTTTCTGCCACAGAAATGTGAGGAACATGTGTTTTTTTAGCCACATTTTGTGGTTTGCAAAGGATTCTGGGTAACAGAACCTGGTCCGAGCCACACAAGTCACCCCATCTTGGATTCCCCTAGGTCTCTAGTTTTCAGAAATGCAAAGGTTTGGTAGGTTTCCCTAGGTGGCGGCTGAGCTACAGGCCAAAATCTACAGGTAGGCACTTTGCAAAAAACACCTCTGTTTTCTGTGATGTGTCCACGTTGTGTTTTGGGGCATATCCTGTCGCGGGCGCTAGGCCTACCCACACAAGTGAGGTATCATTTTTATCGGGAGTCTTGGGGGAACATAGAATAGCAAAACAAGTGTTATTGCCCCTTGTCTTTCTCTACATTTTTTCCTTCCAAATGTAAGACAGAGTGTAAAAAAGACGTCTATTTGAGAAATGCCCTGTAATTCACATGCTAGTATGAGCACCCCGGAATTCAGAGATGTGCAAATAACCACTGCTTCTCAACACCTTATCTTGTGCCCATTTTGGAAATACAAAGGTTTTCTTGATAGCTATTTTTTACTCTTTATATTTCAGCAAATGAATTGCTGTATACCCGGCATAGATTGAAAACCCACTGCAGGGTGCAGGTCATTTATTGGCTCTGGGTAGCTAGAGTTCTTGATGAACCTATAAGCCCTATATATCCCCGCAACCAGAAGAGTCCAGCAGACGTAACGGTATATTGCTTTCGAAAATCTGACATTGCTGGAAAAAGTTACAGAGTAAAACGTAGAGAAAAATTGATGTTTTTTTCACCTCAATTTCAATATTTTTCTTTTTCAGTTGTTATTTTCTGTAGGAAACCCTTGTAGGATCTACACAAATGACCCCTTGCTGAATTCAGATTTTTGTCTACTTTTCAAAAATGTTGCGGTTTCTGGGATCCAGCGTTGGTTTCATGCCCATTTCTGTCACTGACTGGAAGGAGGCTGAAAGCACAAAAAATCGTAAAAATGGGGTATGTCCCAGTAAAATGCCAAAATTGTGTTGAAAAATTGGATTTTCTGATTCAAGGCTGCCTGTTCCTGAAAGCTGGGAAGCTGGTGATTTTATCACCGCAAACCCTTTGTTGATGCCCTTTTCAGGGAAAAAAACACAAGCCTTCTTCTGCAGCCCATTTTCCCAATTTTTTTGAAAAAAACTAAATTTTCACTGTTTTTTGGCTAATTTCTTGGCCTCCTTCTGGGGAACCCACAAAGTCTGGGTACCTCTAGAATCCCTAGGATGTTGGAAAAAAAGGACGCAAATTTGGCGTGGGTAGCTTATGTGAACAAAAAGTTATGAGGGCCTAAGCGCGAACTGCTCCAAATAGCCAAAAAAAGGCTCGCCACAGGAGGGGGAAAAGGCCTGGCAGCGAAGGGGTTAAGTAAAATGTGTTGATGAAAGGCAGTAATTCCCAAAATTATTTGTAGTGGAAAATCAGTGTAAACAGTTTCAACAAGATTATGGGAAACGTGGTAAAAAAAACGAGCTCTGGCAAAGGTCTGACGTTGGTGGTCAGTCTTTATGGCTAGGGCCACTGGATTTAAGTGATTGTGTGTCCATAGTGATTTTTGCATTATAGATTTGCCGCCTTTGACACATAATCCATCATCTGCCTCATAATCTGCTGATTTTAACAAAAAAAAATGTTTCTAGCTCAAATGGTTTAAAAGATACTAAAAATGCAAAGACACATTTTGCCACTCAGTGGAAGGCCCTTTGCAAACCTGGATTGGTCACTTGTCTATTGCTTATTGCTATATTTGGGTACTAAACCTGTACTAATAAGGTGCAACCAATGCCCAGAAAGTGTTACCAAGTTTAAAAATGACAAAATAATGAAGTAATACCATTACAGAAGTGCCACATTATGCAGCACATTATGCAGCATAATTTGCCTTTTCTTGCCATATAATTTACCCAACCCTGCTGCATAATTTGACTTTCTCCTGCCGCATAATTCCAGAGGCCCTGCTTATGGCTTTGTCCATGCATGTCTTGTTTTGACATTGTATTGATTCCTGTCTTGTTTTAATGGGATACAGGAGTTAGCTCTGCCTTTGGCTTGCAGATCCGTGCCCCCGTCACTTAGTGACTTTTACCCTACTTAGCTTGCTCTGTTTTAGCGCATTTATTTAATTAAATCTTTTAAGATGGCTGCCTTGTTTTTAATTAGGCCCATTTTTTTGTTTGTGTTATCAGTGCCACCAGGCTAAGGCGTCAATATCAAGCGACAAAGATAAACAAACTCGGTATTCACATTAGGTACTTTCCCTCTTTATGCTTTTGAGGGAATTGTCTATATAAATTACCGTCCCAAGCATGTCTTGTTATCTATTGTTTGGGAACAGACCTACATCAGGGGTCCAAACAGATCTGTATAAACACTTCTTACTTAAAAAGATAATCAGAGACCAGATGCCATCGCTGCTATCGATCCAAATCAGTTAGTGACACCAAAAAAGAGAAAAAAGAATTGGGGTTAAAAATATTGAAAACTTTTATGGTAACAAATGATAGGTTTCCACTAGCACCAAAAAGCTACCAAGAGAATCTACAAAATTACCTTCTAATAAAACCTATGATCAAATCCATTGTCCAGGTTTGGGGAGAATAGCTTACATATCTAAGAAATATGGTAATTCTGTCTCATAAATAAAAATGTTGGTGAAGAAAGACTTAACCTGTTGTCATCACTTACAGGGCAAAAATAGTAATTGCCTTGATAACCACCTTGATAAAAATGGCAAATAATCCCAAACAATCAAACAATGTATGAAACATATCAGACTAAATAATATATAAAAACCAGCTGTGAAAAGATATTTCTAAAATTAAATTTAAATTTACCATACATGATATCTTATATAATAGAATAATAACTGCATGTAAAATGAATAAAGGGCAAGCTTCGTAACATTAATAAACCTGTTACAAAGTGTCATGAGGAAAAAGGAACTTGAAAGCAATATGATAACAGGTAGATAAGGGGCGCTAGGTGGTAATTAATGTCATCATGTGCCCTTACTTAGCCTCATTGAGTCCAAATTAAATTGATTTGATAGCCTCAATCCGTTTGCCCTCTTGCAGAGTAAAAGTGGTTTCTACCTCAAGTGTGTGTGGTAATCAGTTTGATGAGCTGCCAACTTAAGTATTCTGTGATGTGAATGGTAGAATGTTGAGTGTGCATGGAATGTTAGGTGAAGCCTTGCAGTTCAGTACAGTTACAATGAGAACGGACCCCCTAACAGGATTTCTCTGGCTGGGAGTGTAACCTTAGGGCCTTAATGAAATAAATAGATTGCATGCTACCTGTGTTGCTACGGACTCTTGTGTGAAGACTGGAGAAACTGTAGAATTCTGGTACCAATGAGGTGCTGTTCCAGAGATAGGAGATGGGCTACGGAGACCCGGTGTGTGTATTGTCTTGCATGTTTTAGGGGCCCCCCAACGGACTCCATATCACTGTGACATAATCGCAGGGGTTCGTGGAGGGCATGGCTTGCACGGCTAAGAAGGTGGTCTTAAGTTAGCAAGCTCCGTGGAATAAGCCCCATTACCCTTTGTTTATTCCTGCACCAATAAGACATCTATGGCCAGAAATCGGCAGCAGCCATCTTAAAAGCAGCTGCCTCATTGATGGAAAATTTCAGCAAAGATCGATGCTCCAGAAATGAGCACTGTACAGACTTGGCCCAAAGCATGGTGCCTGTACATTAAACGTGGACCTACTGAGACTCATTGGGGTGATAATATGTCAACATAGGGCGCTCACTACAGTGGCTCACAAGGTGGGCACAGCGAGCTGCACTCTCACAGTGGACCCGGGTGAGAGTTCCAGTTGGGAAACAACTGGGGCCTCGCCTGGAAGGCACACTGAGATAACCTGCTCTGAGGTACCGTGTGGGCCCCGAGGGAGACGATCTGCATCGGAATGCTGCCTGGAGGTTGCCGGCGTGGATAGTATACATAGTGCGGGGGCTGCTGAAGTTGGGGAAGCCACACTTTCTCTCACACCCCCCCTCTTCTTTTCCATGAGCCTGTGCGATAGTCCACCTGAGCCACCCGTCGGAGACCGAACAAACTGAACGAATGTCAGAAACCACATTAACCAGATTAAAGAGAAGGTGCGGTGCACCACGATCACTTCACTGGGGACATTCTGATATGCTTCATCACTACTAGCAGACAGCACTGCGCAGCACCAGGCTCTGTCTACTGAGATGTGCTCCCTCGCATAGTTATTGACAGCAGACAAAAGACCATATATTGCAAGTGTTGAGGACTCCTGGACACCCCGCAACTCTGCTTTTCCAGACGGAGCCACAGATACCATCACCTGCGCAACATCCCAGACATGAGTGATCACTGGCCCCTTCAAAACAGTACCCCATCCATCGCTTTCGTGCTGCCAGTGACCTGTGATAAGAGTGGGGCTGCTCGTGCTGTGGAGTTCAAATCTAGACAGACACCAGCAAGCAGGCCGTCTCCACCTTAGACCTCTGACTGAGCCACAGTAATGTCTCCCCATTACTGCAGAAAAATTGTGCACACATACACCACTGCACAGGGCCCAAATATACGCACATCAATAATGACTGCAACGCATGCCAGTGTGCAACTGAACCAGAGCCCTCGGGTACACAACATATCACTTGACGCCAAACTAATCTCAGTGCTGGAAGCAATAGAACACACAAGAACTTCCCTGGAAAACAGAATTGATAACATAGCCGCGGACCTAACCCTACTACTGCAGACCACTGCAAACTTGTGGATAAAGTAACTGCAACAGAGCAAACAATTGCGGAAGTACAGCCAAAGACTCAGCAGATAGAATCATCCCTCCAGACCTTATCAGAATGCGTACATATCCTGGAGTGACGAGCGGTGGACGTGAAAGGAAGATCCCGGTTGAACAATGTACGTGTTGTTGATCTCCCAGAGGGAACAGAAGGGCAGGACGCAGTGGCATATACGGAGCGCTAGATCCGCAAACTTTCACAATATTTCTCCATTGAATGGGCACACCGAGTGCCAGTGCAGAAACCCTCACCTGGAACTAGTCTCACCTGGAACTAGTCTCACCTGGAACTAGTCTCACCGACCACTAGACTTATGTTTGCTTCATCACTTGGACAGAGATGCCATCCTGTGACAAACTTGAAAATTGGCTGAATTAAAAGTGGATAATGCAGACGTCATGTCTTAGACTATACCATGGCTGTACAGCATCAGTGCAACTCATTCTTAGCAGTGAAACACCTCCTCTGGGGACTGGAGATAGATGCTTGCTCCTATTCCTGGCGCACTGCGATTGGTGTGTGAGGGAACTACACACTTCTTTGATACCCCTGAATCTACGTGGGAATGGCTGAAATGCACTGGACAACGGACAATTCGTAGGACATCATTATCATGAGAAACCGCTCAAGCCACACCAGGGAACATTAGTCGTGAGCGCAGGAGGGGCCCGTGGCATGTGCCTTCCCCTAAAGCTGTGCCTAACCGTGAACATATATTTAAGGAACACCGTCAAGCACTACAAGTCGCTACGCTTAGACTCCAAGAGGCACTCTACCTCAGAAGATGATTCAGCTCGGACCTCTGAAGACGAGAGCTCTGTATCCACCTGGTCGTCTCCATTGAACTCTGAGATGCTACCAGAAGTGACTCTGCAAACAGCTGACATAGTTCTGTAATTCATATATGAGAGTCACCATACCGCACTATTTAATACATGATATTCTAACGTTCACTACTCTAAGGTGTTCTCCTGCAGATGCCCGAAGGCTGAAGAGAACTAATCACATATGGATATGTAAGAAATGTCTTTATATAAATTTCTATGATAACTTAGGCCATGGTTGATGTAAGCGTAACAGACGAACATCGCGCACTGTTAATCTTGGGCAGAGATAACATTGATTGCCACAACATCTCACTGCACCACACAACAACCCCTACACTTACCACAGTGTGACCCTTCGAAGATATAAGTTTGGACGGACACTGGTCAGATGCATCCAGATGGTATTTTTATTTTCTTCACCATATTTGATATTAACAGTTACGTTCGTTATATTTGTGGTTATGCGCTTAGTAGTTAGTGGATAGCCCCTCAGCCGACAGCAATCAATGTCCCTATTGTGCCAGACCCAGACACAGTGAAACACTTGCTTGTTACCCCTGCAGAATACAAGATGACACATAGTAAAGTGATACCGTGCGGGGTATTCACTCTCCTGTACGTCAATACACTACCTACTCTTACCTCAGACGTCACTCTGCTCTCTTAAAAGAAACCAATCTGACACACCTGGAAGCAGTTAGTCTGCAGCACCAATAGCATGGGCAAACCTGTGCGACTGGTGTCGTTTTGTATGCTAGAGGAGTGCTCATCTGGGCTCGACTGGGTGTGCTGTTTGTGGCAAATGAGGTGAGCACTGATGCAGAGGGACGCTATGTGTTCATAAAAGGCAAATTAGAAGCTTGTAGTTTATTGCGGGGACACATCTATGCTCCCAGCACTGAGCAGATTTCCTTCTTGCACCAACTTTCACAGATGTTGTCTCCCTGGAACGGCCTCCTTTGGATTCTTGTGGGAGATTTCAGTGGTGTACTAAACTTGCACTTAGATCATTTCTGCCCTTACCTCGAACAGCAGCCACATCTAATGTGCACAACCTGCACAGTGGTTGCAGAACTGGCAACTTACAGATGTGTGGCACTCCCGGGATGGCACCATTTGAGTAAAATCCTTTTATTCGGTACCGCATCACTTGCATGTTAGAATAGACAGACCGGTTAGCACTGAGGACCTCCTTACACAATTCATGAAAGTCGAATATTTAGTACACACCCATCCAGACCACATCCCCCAATATTTAACACTGGCCTGGGAATTGGGTAGGCCTTTCGTTCCAACATGGCGATTGCAGCCGACAACCCTCGAAGACCCACCATTCTGGTCCTCGGTTGACACTGCTGTTACTGAGTGCTTTGAACACAACTCTAACACTACAGATGCTCATTTCTTAGAGTGGGATGCCTTCAAGGTAACAGTACGAGAACATTGCTTAGGTGTTAACTGGAACATGCGTCAAACTTGACAAAGGTATACTTAGTATAGTAACTAAACTACCACATCTTGAAACAAAGCCTACAAGGGAAGCATGCAACAGACTCCAACTAGCAGAGGCACAACAAGAACTGTCAGCATTACTAGACCACTTGCGCTTGTGCTGCTTTAACTAAACCAGCCACTCGGCCTGGACTCATGCCGCGGCTCATAAAACTGGTGCTTTCCTAACCTGGCCTGTGGGCCAGGAACAGACAAGCAGACCGGTTACAGGGTTGTGCTCTTCATAAGATGGCTTGCTTTATACGCAACATGAGTTAAATCGAGAATTAACCCAGTACTACACTTCAGTGTACGCATCTACAATCCGTGCTACTCCAGAAGCTGTCACCTCCTACTTGGAGCCAGTAGTCATTTTGGAAGTCACTTCCACGGACTATGACAGGACATATTGCATTACTTCAGATAATTGCTCTTTCCAGGCTACTATACCGCTTCGAGAATTTACCAATATATATTTCACCCCCATTCTTCCATGCTTCAGAGAGTGCACTTTGAGACTTTATATGGAACACCTCCTGCTACAGAGTGGCACTTTTTAAACTTTACCAACCAACCAACTGTCGTGGACTGGCAGTGCCAAACTTTGAGCACTGTTATCTGGCATCTCAGTTGCAAGGGGTGACAGGGCTGGATGTTCGAACTTCAGCTGTCAGGCACTGCAACCACGGCGCCAGCCTGGCGACAAACACAATTGCTACACTTATTTCTACCCCTGCACCCAAACCCATACTACTGCAAGTGGCATATTGTTGCTTTCACCAAAGCATCTACCTCACAAAGAAAACCCTTGAGCCCTGGCACTGGCTCTATTGGGAAGCACATTACCTCTAGAGCAGAACTGATGCAGTGGCATGAAGCGGGGGTACACACAGTGCACTATACTGTATATAGTGATGGGATAGTATGAAACCATGGAGGAACAGGAGGGACTTCAGCCTGGCCAATTTATCCTCTACTACTCGCTGATAAGTGCACTAAGGAAGGAATGGGCAGACATGACACACAACCCGCTGATGCATAACATCATCCAGTATCTTCATGTGCTAGGCAATGGCAGACACCTTGTACACTGGTTAGTGGATTCTGTGTGTGCACACGGTGCCCCCACTCGAGAGATTCCGCGCCGACTGGGAGCGGGATCTCGACAAGGCGTATTCAGACACAGAATGGTATGCAGTACTTGAGGGCCCCACACATGTCCGCTGCAATGCCAGGTTTAGTTTAATACAATTATAGATTGCAAAAATCAACAGGTATTCCCATCGTACAGATGCTGAATGTCCTAGATTTGGTCTGGTGGACGCGGACATTCAACACATACTGTGGTCATGTCCTTGACTGTGCCACTGTTGGCAGGGAGTGCAACACGACTTGTCTCTTTGCACCAAACAAAAGGTGTTAAACACGTAGGCAGCATGTATGCTGGGGCTATTCCACTTCCTGCTTCGTAGATCTTGGACTTTTACTGGCCAAAAGATTAATCATCTGCCGGTGGAAGTCATCCGACCCCACCCTGACTGGTATCTTGGACACAGTCACTCTGTGTGGTCACAAGCTGAGAGCGTTGCTCTGCACAGAAAGGATAACTTGGGACTACATAAACACCCTGTAGTTAATGCATGAGACACTATAGTATCGGATGTTCCTGTTGCATTACACTGTACTGCAGACACTACACCCGCAGCCAATGTAATCGCACCGCCATTAGAAAATACTCCCTGACCCCTGAGATAACAAAACATCAGACATGGAGGCAAAATGTACTACTCCCTAACACACCACACTGATTGAAATTAGAAATTTTCACTGTCATGTGTTACACCTCCACCTCATACTGTGAAAACCAAATCTTGGTGGGCCATATAGACCTGAGAAAACTGTAAAAGGGATATTCCAAAACATTGTTATACTAGTTATCTATGCAAAAACACACTATTTCTGTTGCTCCATATTCTAGCCACTAGTAAACCTTGTAACCAAAACCATACTATGTATTTGTATCGTTTGTAACACCTAAATGTCAAGATGCAGATAAAAATGCTCCTCTGGGACAGGGCTATCTTGTCGGACTCCATACTTGTTAATTCACTCCATTGTGCTCAGTCAAGTGTCATCGAGTGTCATCAACTGTTTGACAAGATACCAAATGCTGTAATGTGTCTTCAAAGTGTGTATCTGATTAAAGTTAAACCAGAATAAACAAATTTAAACAAAATCAGTGTAATCTAATGAAAACTTGGTTTAGAATGTTGGAGTTTACAGGTACATGCAGAGGAATAAAGAGGTGTCATTTACAGCTCAATGTGTATGATTTACAGTAAGCTTAGTTTGTGGCGCAGTCATTGGTGGGTACCCAGACTGGAGAGGACACTACAACAGGCGACAAGATAGGGGATGAGTAACCTGAAGAAGAAAGTGCTCTCCTGGAGAGTTTGCAGTGGTCCAAGGAAACTGCTCGTACATGCTACATGTGCCTTCGTCAAAGTGCTGAGACTAAGGTTGCCATATGTGGAGTCAAAGCGCAACTCAAGCCGGTATTAAGCATTTGATTGGAAAGAAAGCTTTACTGAGAAGTCTATACAATGTTGGTCAAGAAGCTACTCACAAGACCTACTAAAAGGTACTACGCTGCCACACCAAATAAAGGTATACATTGCACACTTTGTTAACACTAAAGGTGGATAAACCAGGATTACAAAGTGCTGCATGGCAAAGATCAACCGGGTGTTAGTAAATGGAAACTGGCGTGTACAAAGGAGGAAATAAATGACTTACCAAACCCGCTAGAGAGGGGCATTGTTCTCCTTGACAGAGTGGCTCAAGGAGAAGTGCTCAGGGTTGTGCTTACTAAGCTGACCATACCCGAAGCAGTTGATCATCAGGCTGCTATGCGGGGCTCAGAACAACTTATAAGGTCTTCAAAGAACTAAGAGTTAAATGCAACAGTTGATTTTGTAAAATTTGAAGATGGCGTATAAGAGAGAAGACACAATTTCAGTTAATGTAAAAGATGATCCTAAGGTTCACACAGCAAAAGACTTCAGCAAAAGTTTGCACAAACATGATAATCCTACTGTGTCAGGGAGCACTCTACTCTCAACGTCAATAAGTTCTATAATGGTTTACAATGCTGCCACCAGCATAACACCTCTACCTTTCAAAAGCGCCAAAAAGCAAAATATTTGTGATAGACTGCTTGGATAGAGATATTTGAAGATTTAATTGATACACTTGATATTTACCTCAGAAAAATATGCACGTCTGACTGGTTGCATGTGATGTAAAATGTCACTTAAAGAAAAGTCGCATACCAAAGCATACAAACTCTGTCCAAAGTTGACATCGAAAAAAAAAATGTTTTTTCGATAACTTGCATTATTGAGGGGTGCAATGATAAATATAATAATGCCTGAAGAGAAATGCAATGAACTGTCTCCATTACTGCGGCTTATTGGGCTGCCACGACACCCATAAAGAGTCAAGGTTCATTTGTAGCGACAGTGAAACATATAAAACAAAGGTACCAGCACCGATCCATGTGCTTCAAGGTACAGCATCAACGCAGCTGCTGATATGGGACTGATTTCTGTGAATTGCAACATGAATGCTCATCACAAATAATAAGTCAGTTCCCTTTGTTGTTTCATAGTTTAGGAATGCTAAAGACTATTAAAGTAAAACTGCATATTAATGAGGATGTCAGTCCTGTTTCTCAGATACATAGACAAATTGCTTTACATTTACAAGAAGCTGCTGAAAAAGAAATTAAATTGTTACTTAAGCATGACATTATTGATCGTTGCACTGGTTCAACACCATGGGTTTCTCCCATTGTAGTACTGCCTAAAAAGGACAGTGAAGGAGCTGTGAGCATATACCTTGACATACGTCCGGCAAACAAAGCAATTGAATGAGAGCGACTTCCAGGGCTACACATTGCTGACATGATAATGTAATTGAATGGTGGCAAGGTCTTTTCTCAACTTGATTTAAATAAAGGTTATCATCAGTTGGAACTTGAAGGAAGCTGCAGGTACATTACAGCATTTTCTACACATTAGTTTGTTGAGATACAAGAGACTTAGTTTTGGTGTGCTATCAGCTGCAGAACTTTTCCAAGACTTCATTCAACGTATCTCACAGCCTGTTGTGAATGCATTCAACTATAGCATTGACATTTTAGTTTTTGGAGCTACACAGAAGGAGCATGATCGAGCCCCCACACAAGTATTTCGGTTACTCAGGTTTGACTTTGAATGCAGACAAGTGTGAGTTCAACAAGACAAAACTGAACCTCATTGGCCATATCTTTTCTGATGGGGGGGTATGTGGCCTGATCCTGCAAAAGTACAAGCTCTGTCAAATGCTGATCCTCCACAAGATGTTTCTAACATACATTTTTTTCTTGGCATGGCCAGTTACTGTTCAAGATGCATATAACACCTTGCCTCTGCTAGTGTTCCACTACAAGAGTTGATGAAGAAAAATGTTTCTTTTCAGTGGTCACAAGAATGTGAGAAAAGGTTCAATAGATTCAAGCGTGCCATTGAAAATGCGACTGAAATGGAACATTTCAGTCCAAGTCTTCATACAGAGGTTATGGTCGATGCTAGCCCGGTCGGGTTTAGCCACTATCCTTGCACAGCATAGTGGACGCCCAAATGCTCGACCGCATATTGTGGCCTACGCTAGTAGAAGTGTGTCCCAAACAGAGCATGCTTACTTACAACCTGAGAAAGAAAGTTTGCCTGTGGTATGGACTTGTGAACATTTCCATGTGTTCCTGTATAGAAAGCCTTTTACGCTGATAACTGATCATCAAGCTTTACTAACTATCTTTGGCAATCCAAGAGCCAAGATGCCCCCTCGCATTGAACAATGGGGACTGTGATTACAAGAGTATGATTGTACAGTTGTGCATCATCCAGGTAAGGATCAGAATCCTGCTGACTACTTTTCGCGAGTGGCTATACAAGGTCACGGTACTCCATCCAAGGCGGCTGAAGCTTACATCAATTTGATTGTCAAGTCAAGTACACCAGCTGCTATATTATTAGCCCAGATTGTCACTGCCTATAGCCTTTATAGTTATATGCTGAAGTTACAAGACATCATTATACATCCGTTGTGTAAAACACACATTCAGACTCTCAATAATAATGGTGAATATATCAAGATATAAAATGTCAAAGCTGAATTGTCCATAACTTAGGAAGGAGTGATACTGCAAGGGTCAAAAATCCTAATTCTGCGGGCTCTGGAATAGAAAGCGATTGAAGTGGCCCACAAAGGACATCTTGTTATTGTTGCCACAAAGAGGGCTCTTCACATATTTTAATGAAAGAGTTGAAAAAGAACTCCAGGCCTGTCAACCATTGTTACTCAATGTACTCTGAACATGTTGGAACTCCCTAGACGTGCATGGGAGAGAACAGCCTTCAATTTATTTGACCCACTTGATAACGGACATCCATTGAATGGTGATAGTAGATGAATACTCACAATTTCATCTGGTTGAAAATCTTTCATTCACAACTCACAAATTAGTTATTGAAAAACTAGATGGCATATTTGCAACATGAGGCATTTGAGTCATTGTGAAGTCTGATAATGGATCGCTCTGTAGTAAAGAATTCACAGAATTCTTAGAGCATCTGAACATCAAGCATTAAATGATTACACCCTTATGGCTGCAGGCCAATGGACTTGTAGAGTGCTTTAGGAGTACCCTAGAGAAAGCAGTTCAGTGTGCAACTCTTGGGAATCTCAATTTGAAAACAGTATTGAATTCTACTCCACAATCTCATTGTTCAATACCCCAATCAACCACAGGTGAAAGTCCTGCAACTTTGATGTTTGGGAAAGCAATGACAACCACGTTACCTCAGTGGACCCCCAAGAGAGTAAAGTGAAAATATGATTCGTACAAGGGACTTGGTTATCAAGCAGAAAATGAAAGCTTATACAAACAAGATGACCTGCAGAGGTCATCTTGTTTATAAAAGGAGATTTTGTGTTCACCCGACAGATACGCAAAAGAAAATCTGATGCTCCCTACAGTGCTGAACCTTTCCAAGTGGTGTCTACCAAGGGACACATGGTGACTGCCCAGTGCCCTGGGAAGTCTGTTACCAGAGAGACTACCTACGTTAATCCTGTGTTTCATCCGTCTTTGACTCAAAATAGTAAAAGAAGTGACTGCTGCTGATTCTTTACCAACTTTACCAATCCCAGACACTGAAGATGACTGCTTCCCTCAACCAGATCGGGTTGTATGATCAAAGCTCCATGAAGATTGATCAAAGAGAAATTGTTGTACTTTTGTGTGTGTGTGTGTGTGTGTGTGTGTGTGTGTGTATGTGTATATATATATATATATATATATATGTCTACTGCTGTTTTTTGAAAAAATATAATGTTTCATTTAACAGAAGGGGAGATGTTGTGTCTTGCATGTTTTAGGACCGAACCTTTCTGGACCCCTGACTGACTCCGTAAAAATGCGATGTAATCACTAGAATGGTTTGGAATGAATCCATTGTTTAGATTGTTGGAGTTCGCAGTTACAAGCAGAGGAATGAAGACGTGTGATCTACAACTTAGTGTGTGGCGTAGTCATTGGCGGGTACCCAGACTGGTGAGGATGCTACAGAGTCAATCTCGGGGTCGTGAATGAACTAGTTTGAAGATGCCCAGCTTCACTTCTGCCAACAAGTGACGTTAGCAGGTGTTGCTGGGCAGAAGAGCTCAGTGAGGAGCACGGGCAAAAGAGCGATATGAAAATTTTAAAGAAACAATAAAAGCAGTTATACAATATGGTGTTTAGTCTCTCATAAACTGTAAGGGGCCAGCTGCTTCTAAGCTAAGGTGGGTTTTTGTGCTGTAGCATATTAAAGGCATCAATTTCACCTGTGGGATAGAAGTGATACTTTTAGGCACTGTCCAAGGAGGAAGGTTACAATGACCACAAAACCAGCAGGAGTGTGCCCTTTAGTATAAGGAGTGTCGTTCCCCAGTGTGACTGCACAGAGGCACTTATTTTCCTATGATGTGAGCCTTGTTATTTGTAAGGAGAAGCGTGAAGGGTCATGGGGACTTAGTGGCATTGTGAGCAGCAACGTGCAGCAAGTTCAGAATTAGAGGCTGCCTTTCGTTGAAACCATGATGGAAGTGTACTATGGCATGTGGCTCATATGAGGAATGACCTAGGCACTGTGGAGATTTGAGACCAGAGCACAAGTGAGGAGGTTGGACTACTGACTCAAAATCTGATGGAGACCTGTCTTCTGTGGACTTGGGTAGCCGATGTAGGATCTTGTGTTGGAGTTCTGTAGAGTATCAGTGCTTACCTTCTGGAAAAGTGAAATAGAATTAAAACGAGCTGACAGTAGAAATGATTTTTGGTACTTTAGTGGTCTAAAACTGACTTTACAGACAATATTCGCCTTAAGACAGTGGCACTGGAAATAGCGTTGAAAGTGGTTATTTTAGAGGTTCGAGGGGAATGGAACTGGTTATAGCACGGTCTTAAGCAGCAGGGAATATGTGAATAATGTTGGATCTGTTCACGTGAAATATTGAATTGTTTTCTATGTAATTTTGTGGATATTAATGGGTGGAAAATCTTATGTATCTGAAAGTGGTAGATGAATGCTTTAAAGGTTATTTCTTTGGAAGATACATGTTTATTTTTGCAAATTAGTATGCTTTTAAAGTATTTTGGAAAATGTGCATGTTTCTAATGTTGTGAAGTGTTTTCTGTATAACTGGAAGTATTGCTAAATTAAAGTGTATGTTGTTGCAAGTTTAAAGCTACAAGGCAGGTTTAGGAATTGTGAAGGTACCTTCATGTGTGTTGAATTGGACTTATGTTGTAGACTAGTGTGTTGTAAATTAGAAGTGAGGGTGTGGGTAACAAAGTGGGGAGGTGGAATTTAGTGCTCATGTGTGTGAGTTTGTGAGATTGTTTTGCAGACGTGCGTGCACTAGTGCATGAAGATGAGGAAGATGAGCACGCTGTCATGTTGTGTGATCTTGACGTTGCCAGAGTGGGCAAATAGGGCACCTGTTTTTGATTTTGCAATGGTGGAAAACAATAATAGCCTGTTTCAAGAGATGATACTTTCTGAGTGTTTAGGAAAGTGTAGTACACTAGTTTATGGTGATGTGCAGAGGCGTACCCTGGAGGGAGGTCTATATAAAGGGTTTGGTAGCTCAGCAAACTAATGTATCCATTCCAGCAATCTGTGTTTAACGTGACAGACACAGGTTTGAATTCTGGCAGGTCCGCTCAGTCTTTCCTCTCTCTGAAGATGATAAAATATACCTGTTTGTTAATTTTTAAAGGTGTGAAAGCGGCCCACGATGTTGCGAGGTATGCATTATGGTGTTAAGAAGGAAGAGAAGAGTACTCTGTTGCAACAGGAAGCTTGGGGAAGTGTGGTACCCTTTGGTGCCGAGTGTTGAAATCACAGGCACCACTCATGTGCTCTGGGACCAGTCACCACTGTGTATGGGAGGGGAGTTTCTGCAGGTGCGTTGTGCTGGAAGCAGAGAACATGAAGATGATATATTTTGTATTTGGGTGTGTCCTCTGTATGTGATGAGACCAGTCAACGTTTTAAGAAAATGGAGGGATTGGACAGGTGCATGGAATTGGAGGCAGAGTACCTTGGCTTTTGACTTGACTTGACTTGTCTGTGTGTGTGTGTCTGTGTGTGTGTTCAGCTTTCATGAACTTAGGTCAGAAAGTGTAGGCTGTAGTATGTGGGTGCTTCATGACACTAGTGCCTTAGGACATTGGTCTTTTATACTGATATGGACCGTGGCTGATGGTGGAAGTACTTGCCTGCATTGGTGTTAGTTTTTCAGAAGTTCAGTCTGCTCATAATGGGGGCTACCATCATTATGGACTCAAATCTAGCCAAAAGGCAGCAGCGGCCTGCCCAGGGTGACAAATGAGCATAAAGTCAACAAGTGATAGAAGTAGTAGCTGGTTTGTGGATTGCTAATGCTTTGTGATTTAGTGTTCTTCACTAAACTCTTCCCTAAATTGGAGCAGCTTTGAGACAATCCTCATGGATACACAAATGCTGTTCCAAATCCTATTTCTGTAGATGAAAAAGTCCTGCTGCTTTGTTTTACTCTTAGTCAGCTTTCTGAAAGTATCATACTACATGTGTTCTGAGACCAACTAAAGATGGTAAGCCTCACTGCAGGTTAAGCAGGGGTGCTGGTCAAGACTGCTTTGTTAATGATGCAGTTGGATTTGTCATGCGTTGACTGGCAACTAGTGTTGCGTAGGCTCTCATTATTCTAATGAGACTACTGGATTTTGAGCGGCAGAATCGTCCGTGGTTTGGTAGACTAAGTCTAACCCATTGTGGGTGAGATCTGTTGCTCCAATCTGGGTTTTGCTCCGGCTAACAAGCAGTGCCTCATCTCTACCCAAGGATAGTGATGACTGGGCAGCCGAGCGCATGACATACTTGGCTTCTCAGGGAAGTCGTGGTCACTCTGGTCCCATCCGGTTCTCATTTACAATTCGATCTCATATATAAATGACAAACAGAAGCAGTATTCTTTCAATAATGAGTTTAATAACCAGGACGACACAGCATGACAATATTAAAATTGTAACGAGTGGAGTGAAGCATAAAAACAACACTATCATATTGTCACTATAATTGATGGACTAATCCCTACCTAGGTTATGATCGAGCACAGCATGTTAAGCTCCAGATCTGCCCACCAGGTTCCCCTGGGAAGACCTCAACCCCCCATACCTGAGCAAAGGCCTGCGGTCTGCGTTAGCATCTGTAGCAAAGCAATCAGCATACAGTTGTGGTTCCCTGGCTGGAATCTCCCTCTAACATGTAAGGGACAAGGAAGTGTTTTTATAACAACATAACTGATGTTCTGAGAAAATGTCCCTACTTAAGGATGTGTATTTTCTACGAATGTTGGAGACTAAACTTCTACTACGTTCACCAGCAATGTACCGTGCTGTGGCCTTGGAAGGAGCACAGAGTGATCAAGAATGTCTTGTTTGAGAACAGAGTACTGGCCTAGACAAAAAAAGTTAGATAAATGGAAAATAAAACAAGACCGTAAAAATGGTTATTGTAACAATAATAAGAAGAAGCTGCATAAAATATATCTAGGTTAAAGTGCACAACGGCCTAGTGTGTTAAAATAACGTGCATGGATCTATAACTAAAATGGCTACACAACAGTAGAGCCAGTGGAGTTCAAGCAGAATGAAGGATTGTTGGACTTGGCCCTTTTCTCAGGGTCATCCCCAAACTTTCTCTCTCATTTTTTTTTCTGACCATTTTTAGTTGACTTTAGGACTCTGGGAACTTTACCGCTGCTAACCAGTGCTTAAGTGCATATGCTGTCTCTCTAAATTGTATTGGTGATTGGTTTATCCCTGATTAGCATATTAGATCTTCTAGTAAGTCCCTAGTAAAGTGCACTAGAGGTGCCCAGGGTCTGAAAATTAATTGCTACTAGTGGGTCTGCATCACTGATTGTGCCACCCACATGAGTAGCCCTGTAAACATGTCTCAGACCTGCCACTGCAGTGTCTGTGTGCGGTTTTGCACTGCCAATTCAACCTACCACGTGTGCCCACTTGCCAGGCCCAAAACTTTCCCTTTTAGTACATGTAAGTCACTATAAGGTAGAACCTAGGTAGCCCTTTGGGCGGGGTGCAGTGTATTTAAAGGGTAGGACAAATGCTGGTGTGATTTACATGTCCTGATAACGAAAAACAAATTTGGCACTATTTCTCAATTGCAAGGCCTATCCCTCCCATAGGTTAATGTGAGGACTGCCTTTAAATATACTTTAACTGTAGTTTCCCATTGGGAGCAGATGAAGATTTGGTGTTTGGGGGTCTCTGAACTCACAATTAAAAAATACAACTTTTGGTAAAGTTGGTTTTTAGCTTGTCAGTTTGAAAAAAATACTTTTAGAAAGTGGGCATTTTCTTGCCTAACCATTCTGTGCCTCTGCCTGCCTGTGGAATCGACGTATGGGTTAGACTGACAGCTGGGCTGTTTGCGAATTCTTTTTAGACAGTGACACAAAGGGAAGCTGAGGTGTATCCTGGATATCCTAATGAGTCTTCCTGAGCTAGAGTGGGAGGGAGGAGTTGAATCCTGCACCTGAAGGGGTTGTGCCTGTCCTCGCACAATGCAGTCTCCAACTCCCTGGTGTGTCTGGGGCCAGGCCTGGACAATGCAGGCTCTTGTGAACAACAGAGACTTTCTTTTGAATTTTGCCTACTTCAAAGGCAGAAATGACTATAGTAGCACCAAAACCCCAGACTTTCACATTACTTCTGGATCAAGAGGAACCTGTGCCAAAAAGAAGAGCTTGATGCTTGAGGGGGACCTGCCACCCTGCCTGTTGCTTTGCTGTGCTGGCCTGCTACTGCTGTTTCTACCTTAAGAGGGAAAGGACTGGACTTTGGCTTCTGAAATCCGGCTTGTGAAGTTTCTCCATGGTCTTGGACTGAGCTTGCCCCCTGTTTTGAAGTCTCAGGGATATCAAAGACTTCATCTGCCAGTGCCTGGGCTGAGACCCCAGACTTGCTAAGTGGTGCCAAATCCAGTCCCTAGGCCCTTAGAAGTGGAAGCTGGTAACCTGCGGGAGAAAATTCATGCACTTCTGTATGCATGTTAGAAAAATCAACGCAGCGGCTGTTCGACTGCTAAAAATTCGACACAGCGCCTGCTTCGCATCTGGAGAATCGATGCAGCATCTGTTACCAACGCGGAACCTTCACACAGCATTTCTGAATTTTCCATGCATCGACCCTGGGCATCACAATCTTTAACATCACCGCACGGACCTGCTTGTCTGGAAATGGACGCATCCCTCCCCTGCGAGGAAAGAATCCTCTTCTGGACCCGCTTCTCACCGTGACCAAACAAGTCAACGCCATATCTTCTTTCTGCTTCCTCACTCTCTGCATGCTCCGAAAGATCTTCCGCTGGATCCCCGCCGACACCAGAAAAACTGTGACCCACGCCCTCGTCACAAGCCACCTGGACTATGGAAACACCCTATACGCAGGAACCACCGCTAAACTCCAGAAACGTCTGCAGCAAATACAAAACGCCTCCGCCCGCCTCGTCCTCGACATACCCCGCAACAGCCACATCTCCGCCCACCTGAGACACCTGCACTGGCTTCCCGTCAACAAAAGGATCACCTTCCGGCTCCTCACCCACTCACACAAAGCCCTCCACAACAAGGGACCCGAATACCTCAACCGTCGCCTCAGTTTCTACACGCCCACTCGTCAACTTCGCTCTGCCAACCTCGCACTCGCCGCCGTCCCTCACATCCGCCGCACCACAGCAGGTGGGAAATCCTTCTCCTACCTGGCAGCCAAGACATGGAACTCCCTCCCCGCCAACCTCAGGACCACCCAGGACCACCCTGCATTCCGGAGGCAGCTCAAAACCTGGCTCTTCGAGCAGCAGTAACCCCCTCCGCCTAGCGCCTTGAGACCCACATGGGTGAGTAGCGCGATTTATAAATGTTTTTGATTTGATTTGATTTGATTTGATTTGAATCAACGCATCTCTTACCCGGCAGATAAAGAATCAACGCATGGCCTCACTTGCGAGTAAAGAATCAACACATCACTTGCTTTTCCGATGCATGCCCGCCCACCCGTGCAGCTTTATTTTTTTCGTATACCAGATAATTTGTGCTAAAACAACGCATCCATTGATTTCTATCTCTACTTGTGTATGGTTTTTTGTCGTTTTGGTCTTATTTGATTTAGATAAGTATTAGCTATTTTCCTAAACTGGTGTGGAGTCCTTTTGTGGTGTTTTCACTGTGTTACTGTGTGTTTTGGTACGAATACTTTACACATTGCCCCTGAAATAAGCCTGACTGCTTGTGCCATGCTGCCAAGGGGGTGAGCTGGGGTTTTCTGAGATGTGCATCTCCCTTACCCTAACTAGAGTGAGGGTCCCTACTAGTACAGGGTTTAAAACGACTGCCAACTAGAGACTCCATTTCTAACAGGGATGATGTGATCATATTTCTTCAGGTGCTGAGTGAGGCGCTGCAACTTGTAGGATGCCCCTAAGAAGTGCCATTGTGAAGTATGGGAGGCAATGGAGCAAAGTGCAAGTGTATGACTGATTGACCTGCGATAATGAAGTTGCTCTCTCGAAGAAACTGTTTCACTTTCTATAGAAGAGAGAGCTGGTACCATGCTGTCTTTGTTTTGCCCAGGGTGAATCCAGTGACTTGGCATTCAGTGAACGTTAGGGTTTCGAGCCATCAAAGGTCATGTTATTGAGCCAGGTTTCTACTATGTCTTGTGTGTTGTTCTTGGCATACAATGGGAATTCTGTTTTGGTCGGGGTGAGCTTCAGGTAGGCTCTCTATTTCCATGTCTAGATGATGTGGAGACAGTGTTTGAGGCATTGGATGTATGAAGCAGAGAAGACTTTTAAGTGGAGTAATGCATCATTGGTATATTGGTGAGTCTAGATGCTGTTAATTGTGAGTAGGGGTCCAAGTGGCTCCAAGATTAAAGATGACAAGGAACCTGTCATCAAAGGAATTTTGCAGACTCTGCTGTGTTTTGAAAAATTTTGTGGAGGGTACCCCAGACATCCATCAGCTCTACCAGGCCATAGTCATACTAGATTGTGCTCCATACGATTTTTTTGAAAATGTTTTCATCGTTACTAAAGACATTGGCAGAACAGATATCTATTTGGTGGTACTTAAGGGTTTGTAAGATTAACCAGGATTAGGAGGCAGACTTTCACTTGTGAAAGAGATGAAACATGAGCAATTTCCTGCAGACATTTAAAGATGGTCTAGTTTACATTGTGTGGCGTCAACTGTCAACAATTATTGGCAAAACCAAAAGATTTGTCCTTGGCAAGCTGGTGCAATGTTATTGTTTTTACGTTATTTATTGCAAGTGCCACAAACATATAAAATATGCCACCTAAATGTGATTACCAGGAGCTTAAAATATAAAAATGTAAATTAAAAAAAATGACAGTTGCATATATATTTAGTAAAAAGAAGTATGTGCTCCTACCAGGCAGGTGTATTCAGAACTTATGGAAAACCCTTTTTTTTGTTTTGATCCACATCACACTAAAATATGATTTCAATTTGTTTAAAGAAAATGTACTATTGACTTTGAATCTATTGTACTTCAAAGGCATTGTTCAAATTCAAAAGAATGTTTATACAAAAATGAATAAGGATGGAGAATGGGAAAAAAACATTGGCAAATTAAGGTGTTGTCTTAATTGTTCTGACACTAAAATGTACTTCAGTTTAGACAGATGTCAACATGTGGAAATGAAAAAATGCTGTTGCACTGCTAAAGAACTAATTGCTGCAATGGGCTGACCCATTCTGCATGCTGTTTTGGGTGCATGGAAAATATGAATGACAGTTAGGTAGGTCAAATGAGGTTGAGTACTGACCTGAAGCCTCACTTTGAATATGTATGAATTTTTAGGTTGGATCCTACCAGGCAGCGCAACTGAGTGGTTGCAAAGACATTTCAGGGATATGCTGAAAGCTTCCTTTGAAATGCATTCCACCCATTGTTTAATCTTGGCTAGGAATTTTGTAACTCAGGAGCATCCCCAAACAAACATGTTGGAGTTCAGAAGTGACTAAGCAATAAACAGGTTTTTAAATTTAGGTTTTATCTTCTCATATTTGCTAGCAAAGAAAGAGGTTAAATGTTAGGTTCTGATGGATACAACTACCTGTGGATACAACTACCTTATGAATTCTCCCAGTGCGCCAGCATTCAATGTAAAAAAAAATCCTAGCTCCTCACGCCGACGAAGACGTCACAATTGCACGGGTCCGCATGCAACTCTGTCTTACGTTATGGCAGTAAGAAGTCCTCGCTGGTGTGCTGACGTCAGTTCCCTTTTTTCTGCGCCTTCAACGTTCACATTTTTTTTCCTACCTCTTAAACAGTTACTGTTTTGAGGAATTGTTGGTGAGTGTTACAATGTCTCCATTGGAAAAAAAAAAGGTATTTAAGCCTTGTTATGAGTGCGGGGGTCGCATATCAGTGACGGCTCCTAATGAGAATTGCTTGTGGTGCCTGAACTCGTACCCCGACATGGAGGGATGTGTGTCCTGCCAGCGGATGAACCCGAAGGCCTTGAAGGAGAGAGAGGCTAAGCTCTTCTTGACAAAAGCTTAGAAGGAGAAAAGGCGAGGTATACTTCTTCACATAAGTCCTCGAGGTTGCATAAGAAGCGACGCAGGCACGAATCTCGACTCTGTTCTTCCAGGGATCGGTCTCGGTCCCCTCTGAGACGGCGGGGTGGGAGATCAGTCACACGGTGACTCATCAGCCTCAGAGTCCACAGAATTCTCCGGCGCCGACTTTGATAGAGGTCTCCGAGCCCCCGGTGAACCCTACGGCTCAGTTTTCTCCTGTGTCCACTCATGGTCAGGAGTCGGGTGTGCAGGCATTGGAGTCTGTTAAGACACGTCAGAAGGAGCAGAGGTTTCCTGCCTTCCCGACTCTGGAAGCGGATCCATCAGCTTTCCTCAATGCTATTTTTAACATTTTTAACAGAGCTATGGCCACCGCTAGTGCGAATGCTGGTCCCACGGGTCCGCTAGCATTCATGCTGGGTTCGCCGGTGCCGTACAAGCAGGCTCACTTTGTACACTTCTGTCGGGGTGAAGGTGCTGGTTTGGTGCCGATGACTTCGCACCCCTGGATGACGCTGCCGATGGAGTCGATGCTGGTGCCGGATGGATCCAGTTTGACCCACAGTATTCCTCCACCCTCTCCTCTGCAGGAGAGTCCATCTACTTTGAGACCAGCATCGTCGACGACGGCTAATTCTCTGTTGACGCCGCGTTTGGAGTCTAGACTGAGGTTGAGGAGAAGGGCCTTGAGGCTCTTGGAGGAGAAGGAGTATCAGCAACAGCTGATGGAGGAAGGAGAAATTCTGGAGTCTATGGGTGAATTTTAGGGCCTAGACTCTGCAAGTGGCTTGGATACATCCCTTGAGTGGGATTTCTCGTCCACTGGTGAGCTCACAGCGGAGGCAGATTCTTACCAAAGTGTCAAAAGAAAGGCTGCTGAGTTTTTGAACCTTCCTTTTCCGGCATCAGAGGCAAAGACAAACATTTTAACTGAGGTGTTACATCCATTAGCTACGTCTTCTGGGCATCTCCTTCCTTTTTAATGATGCCCTTACTGAGCCAATTCTGGACATTTGGAGGAAGCCTGCGGTTTCCAGGACTGTGGATAGGAGGTTCAGAGTTGCATCAGTGGATCCGCACTTTCTGTCACAGCATCCAATCCCTGAGAGCTTGGTGGTGCAAGCCTTGTTCTGCCAGGTCTGCTCCTGGTTCGTTCCCTGTGACTCCTTCAGATAGGGAGTCTAAGTGTATGGAGCAAACAGCTAAAAAGGTCTTCTCCTTGTGCAGTATGACCTTGAAGTCTCTTAATGGTAAATGTGTGCTGGGGAGATATATCCATGCCCTGATGGACTTGGCAAGAGCTGTTGTGCCAAGATTGCCTCAGTATGTGCAGGGACAGTTTGCTGAACTCCTGTTGTACAGTCAAGCGGCCGCCAAGCAGGTTATTCAATCTGGCTTGGACACAGCAGATCCGGTTGCCAGGTCGATGGGCACTTCAGTGCAACCAGGAGGCATACCTGGCTCAGGGCTTCTGGTTTCTTCACTGATGTTCGGGCTACTCTTATGGACCTTCCTTTTTGATGGCAAGAAGGTGTTTGGGTCCAGAAGTGGTGGATGTTATCTTATCGGCCAGGCAACACTCCACCAAGACTGTCTATGGCAACAGATGGGCAAATTTGTTAATTAGTATGGAGAGAGGCAAATTGATCCCTTAAAGGCCCATTTGTCTGATGTTTTGCTTTTTGCCCTTTCCTTGGCACAGAAAGGTTGTGCAGTTGTGACTGTGAAGGGTTATTTGTCAGCGCTGTCTGCCTTTCTTTGCTTTCCTGATCAGCCTTCCTTGTTTAAGTCCCCTATAGTCATTAGGTTCCTTAAAGGCTTGACTAACAAGTTTTCTCCCACTCCGTTTGTCATGCCTAAGTGGTATTTGAATTTGGTTCTGACTTTTTTGATGGGTTCACAGTTTGAGTCTATGCTTTTTTGCCCGTTGAGGCATTTAGTTTTAAAAACAGTTTTCCGAGCGGCTATCATGTCAGCTAGACGTGTATGTGAAACCTTCTTATACAAGCTTTCATGCTGACAAGGTGGTCTGAGAACCAGGGCGGCTTACCTTCCTAAAGTGGTCACTCCCTTTCATATGGGTCAGTCCATAACACTCTGGTCCTTTTACCCTCCTCCCCATCCATCGAAGGAGAAGGAAGGACTTCATCGCTTGGATCCAAGAAGGGCTCTGTACAGAACAGAAGGAGGGTACATTGAGGGGGCAAGAAACTTTAGAGTTGATGAGCAACCTTTTGTTGGATATGTTTGCAAGATGAAGGGCAGAGCCGTCCACAAGAGAACTCTTTCCAGGTGGGTCATTCTTTGCATAAAGATTTGTTATTCGCTAGCCAGGAAGGTTCCTCCAGAAGGTATTAGGGCCCATTCCACCAGGAATAAGTCTGCCACTTCGGCCTTGGCTAGAGGTGTCCCAGTTGTTGAAATTTGTAAGGCCGTAACTTGGGCTTCCCTCCACACTTTCACAAAGCATTATTGCTTGGACTCAGAAGTTAGAAGGGACGGCCATTTTGCACATTCTGTTTTGCAACATTTCTTGGTTTCAGCAGTCAGGCACCCACCTCCGAGTGCGGAACTGCTTTGGGATTCTATTCATAAGGTGAGGAATCAACAGGTAGTTGTATCCATCAAAAGAACAAGTTACTTACCTTCAGGTAGCTACTGTAGCCACCAGAAAAAGCATTACTGAAGGTAAGTAACTTGTTCCTCTGGCTTCCATAGGTGCTGAAAGTAGGGGCATTTGAAGGGACGGGCGCGGGGGGGAGGGAGTTCTGAAGCACCCCCAAGATAACCATGTTGGATTTTAGGAGAGAATGAGTAATCAACATGCCTTTTAATTTTTTTATCTTGTCATATTTGGTTGCAAAGAAAGAGGTTAAATGTTAGGCTCTGTCTTCCATAGGAGCTGGAAGTAGGGGCATATGGGTGGGGAGTTCTGAAGCACCCCCAAAATAACCCTGCTGGAGTTCAGAATTGAATGTGCAATAAACAGGCCTTTACATTTTGTTTTTATCTTGTAACATTTGCTTACAGACACAGTGGTCCAGTGTTAGTCTCTGTCTTCCAGAGAGCTTGTTGTGTACTTTTCTTTCTCTGACTTCAAAGTGAGGTGATTTATGTTACAATCATGCAGGTTACTGGGGATGTAAAAGGAAAAGCTTTACAATGATCTTGTTTTCTAGCACACAACATAATTTAAATACCAGTTAATGAACTGTAGGAACATTTCAGTATATATTATATTTAGGATAGCACAAATAAAACACATATTTTGTAACTCTAAAGTGTGGTGAAAACAATTATTTTATTTTAATATGCTCATAATAAATCAGTACAGTAGGTGATGCTGATTTCCACACATTATTGTATTATCATTTGTAAGCTGTATAGTTTTATCAGTAAAACTGAATGCCTGCAAATGTAATGGTAATTTCAGTTAAAAAATGTGTTGACTGTAATGACCGTGCTCTACCAGACCATGCATATGTAACTTTGCAACACAACTCCACTCAGTGATACTCTACTCCACTTTACACTACTATACGCCACTCTACTCTTCAGCATTCTGCTCCACTCTATGCCCCTTCCAATCTACTCCCCTCCGCTCTACTTCACTCTGACACTCAACCTTACACAGCTCCACTCCCCTCCATGCCACTATACTGCACTCTGTGTCACTGCACTCCACTCCATTCTAAGCACCCCACTCTACAGCACTCCACTCTACCCCAGTCTGTGACACTCTACTCCACTATGTGACTCTATGGCACTCCACTCTATGGCACCCAACTCTATGATTCACAACTCTGTGCTACTCCATGACATTGCACTCTGCGGCATTCACCTCAGTGATACTCCAGTCTACGCCACACCAATCAACTCTACGACACTCTATGCCACTTCACTCCACTCTACAACAGTCTACTCCACTCTACGACTCTTTACTCTACACTGTGCCATTCCACTCTGACCTGCTCTACTCCACTCCACGCCACTCTAAGCTACTCCCTGAGACACTGCTCCACAATATGCCAGTAAACCTCACTCCATAACTCTTTTCCACTCTGCCAATGTACTCCTCTCCGCTCTACGACATTCTACACCATTCTGCTCCTCTCCATTTTATGCCACTCCAGTCTGCGACACACCACTCCATTCCATGACACTGCACTCTAAAATACTCTGCGCCTCTGTACTCTACTCTGACACTCCACTCTGACACTGTACTCTATTCCACTCTACTCAACTCCAATCTACTGCACTCCATTCCAGTCTGCACTACTCCACTACATTCCAGTCTGCACTACTCCACTCCACTAACTGACCCTGACTTTTTTTTTTATTTTTTATTGATCTAGGCACACAAGAAACCTAACGTTGTTTCTAACCACATCTAAAAAAAAAAGAAATTGAGCCATTTCAGATTGCTATCGCCAATTGGTAAAAACTGCTGCAACTAAAACGGGCAAAAGATGTGGAAAGTGGATGCAGAGCTACAAGAAAACAAGTAAAGAAAATAATCTGTATGAGAAAAAATGAATAAGAACATGGGGTGATCATTAACAGGCGTGGAGGCTGAAATCTGGACGTGAATGAAAGCTGGAGTGATTTCAAGAGATGACCGAAGTGCTCGTTTTTGTGTTCGTGTTAAGCATCTGCACCGTCGTTAGCAGGTGAAAGGGAGAACGGTGCAATCATTTATATTTCATCACTTGCTGAAAGCAGAGATGCCCTACACTTTCTTTGGCCGGGACACGAAGAGACGAATGGATAGATCACTGACCAGATATATTATTGCATGTGTCCATTTTGCTGGGAACTCCTCAAAGTCCCCAGAATAATGTTTTTTGTAAGAACAATATTTTTCAGTATGGATATAATCTTTGACCATAGGACTGCTTGCACTGATATCCGCAATAAAAGCAAGATGAAGAGTTCCCCATAACGCTCTTTCACAACTGCACAGAAAGCATATTGAAGTTGCTTCACAGTTATAGGAGCTTGCTGGTGCGCATTCACCTAAGAAACTTTATTGGAAAACAGACAATTTCATTGACAACGACAAACTAATATTGAAACTTTCTTAAAGAGTTTATCCCATGGAGTACTGAAACAGTGTAGGAAACGTGCATGGTTTGTCCCCAGGGGATATTTACTAGCTCTCGACAGACAACAGCATTGACAACCCATTTTTTGTAAATACATTTAATCCAGCTAGGAAAGATTTGAGGCAAATCATCCACAGTGGAAAATTGTTCAAGATGTACTCAGTATGTGTGACGAACCCCATGTGCTATTTCGAAAGGGGTCAAATATTTGTAATAGGAGCTCTCCACCATCAAGCCACCAACCATGCCCTCTAAATGGGGCCTGCCACCAGTCATTGGTCATTACAGGTGCGGCACTTGCAGTACTTGAAACCATTGTTTGAGACAAAAAAAACATTTAAACGCAATGAAGTAAAATGTGCTTTAAAGAAACTCACGTACTGCAATTTCAGTGCAGCGGTATATGCTGTTTGCTGTCCCTGCAGTGGGATAAATGTTGGTCAAACTACGCAGAACGTGAAAGCAGGGACCTGAGACATCGAAGCAGCCTGAAATGTGGAACATCTGGGGCACGATTGGTGGTACATAAAGATGTGGGCACTACAGCATGCTCTTGCAGCCCGTGTATACACAGACCCATCACCTCACTGCTGCATTACCTTTCCGTACACAGAGGACGAACCAGACATGGTTGACCCCACTCAAGATCACTGCTTTTTGCTCCTGATTTCCAGGCTTCATACCTACGCAGGAGACTGCTATTAAGTCCGTTAGACTTGCTGCTAGCTCATTGTTCGTTTTCCTTATCTCCCTTGGAGTTTATGCTCCCAGTGGAATGTTTTTGCTTTAATCTGTGCTACACTGTCTTTCAAGTCATGGTTCTTTTCTAGGACCGACTGCCGACATTATTATGTAATTGTACTGAATGCGCAAAGGCCTTGATGCCCCGTGATTGATACTTTACCTTTATATCAATTCCAGAGCAACCTTTTGCTGTTTAGGGCAAAGCCCACCAGACAGTGCAGCTTTCTGGTTTGTGAAAGACATCTTGCAGACATTCGGAAAGCTTCCAAAGAGATGTATTCCTCTGCCCATTAGTTACCATTGGCTTTGTGGTTTGTAATTTACATTAGCTTGCTTTCTGTTTGCTGACTTTATCTGTTTTAGGCTGTCCAGCTTGAGTTAATCCTTTCCTGTGAAGCATAGCCTGTTTACAGTGGCCCCTAGTATTCTTCCAACAGTGCTTATTTCTGTAAAGGCCTTTAAATCGTGTTCTTTCTTGTCACATTTGCTGTGCATTCAGCAACAGATGTCAAATGTCAGGCTCTGTCTTCCGAAGGAGCTTGGGGCCATATGTACGAAAGCTTTTTCCCATAGAAACAGAATGGGTAAAATCCTTTGGTACATCTGGCCCTTGGTGTTTGCTTTTCTTTCTCTAACTTCAAAGTGAGAGTATTTATGTGAAAATCATTCTGCGTTATGGGGGCGTGGTTGAGGAAGGCTGTACAATGCCATTTTTTTGTAGCACATAACAACATTTTAATGTTTGTAAATGAACTGTGCAGATATTTCTGAATGTATCCAAATTAGGAAAGCACAAATAGAGCAAATTTTTGGGGTATTTGTGAAGGGCAGTGGAAACAAATAGTTTTATACAACCAAAACAGATCATTACAATAGGTGATGTTACTCCCACACATGTTCGTTTGTGCGCTGAATGGGGCTAACTATATGGTTACATGACAATGTTTCTTGCTAATGTTGTTTTTATTGTGGTGTCCTCAAGGGGCTGTTGTAAGCATTACAGTCAACATATCAACATGGTACAATATTCACGGCACTCAGAAACTAGCCCATAATGCTTTGCAGGGCATTAGTTTTGCAAAACATTTTTGCTCATAACTGGCGGTCCTAGGACAATGTGACCACCTTCAAGACATTCAGCACAGCATGCTATTTTGTCTACATCATCGCTGGGTCCCACCCTAGGTTAATGGGAGCCCCAAAATAATACCCCTCCCACCACTCAGTGTCTCTGTTATTTCATGGCTGGAACTTTTGTTTTACAGATGACAGTAATTTTGTTTTAAGGGCCATATTTGTTATATCATTGCAGTAGGCCTGCTAGCCTTCAACATGTGTAATGCTCTATGCCCTCTATGGGCTAAATATATGGTTATACTGCTTTGCTTTCTGCCGTTCTCTTTTCATGTAGTTATGCTCTGTAGGGGCTAACTATACGGATACATGACTATGGGGGTTATTACAACTTTGGAGGAGGTGTTAATCCGTCCCAAAAGTTGCGGTAAAGTGACGGATATACCACCAGCCGTATTACGAGTTCCATAGGATATAATGGACTCGTAATACGGCTGGTGGTATATCCGTCACTTTACCATCACTTTTGGGACGGATTAACACCTCCTCCAAAGTTGTAATAACCCCCTATATTTCTTAAAAGTGCTATTTGTATTGTGGTGTCCTCTAGGGTCTGTTCTTAGCATTAGAGACAACAAACTACAATATTCGCAGGCACAAAAACTCTCCCTATGATGCTTTGCAGGGCATTACTTTTAGAATTTTTTTTTGCTCGTAACTCAGCATGTAGTGGTCCTAGGACAATTGGGCCACCTTCAAACGTTAACCACAGTCTGCTGTTTCGGTCTACATGATCGCCGGGTCTGCACACTAGGTTAGTGGGGATCCCAAAATAATAACCCCTCCCACCATTCAGTGTCTTTTTAAGTGCTCTTACGGCTGTAACTTTTGTTTTAGAGCTGAGACTAGTTTGTGTTTTAAAGGCCTTATTTCTATTTTTTTTACAGTAGGCCTTCTAGCCCTAAACATGTGTAATGTGCTATGCCCTCTACGGACTAAATATATGGTTACACTGCGTTACCTTCTGCCATTGTTTTTTCATGTGGTTATGCCCTCTATGGACCAACTATATGGTTACATGACCATGTTTCTTACACATGCTATATTTCATTGTGGTATCCTCTAGGGGCTTTTCTGCCCATTATAGTCTGATGCCAAAAGTTTAATGTTTTTATTGGGTTTACATGCTAATTGTATATGCTTTACTAATCTCGTCTTATTTCTGTTATGACCATGATTCAGGCCAACTTAACATCCTTATTACACTATGACTGTTTGAACACTCTTGAAATGTTTGGGTGACCTTTCTAGTTCATTTATCTCACTTCTCCTCCGTGGCTTTTCTTTTTTCTTTTAAAGAATTGTGCCAGCCAGCAACTCTATTGGTGGGGTGGGGGAAGTGGTATTCTATTGGAAGTAGCATAGCATATTTAAATTAGGATGCTAAATAGCAAATTTTCATTTGTAAATGCAGATAGAGGAAGAAGGTAAGCGGAAGTGCTTTAGTTGTATGCTGGGCCACTGAATGTATGTGGCAGGAAAAGGCTAAATTATAAGGCAGGTTTAACCAATTTATGTGGAAAAGAAAGTTCAGTTATGAATTTACAACACAATATCTCTAACCTAAGCACATGTGAGACTCATTACATTGCAAATGCTTGTTTTCTATTACAATACATGGCTGGCAGGTTTTTGATAGATGAATTCCTCTGCATCATTCGCACTCTTCCACCCACACCGATCTCGCTCAGTTCACACTGCCAAGCATTCAAAGCTTACACTGCCAAGCATTCAAAGCTTACAATGCCAGACAGCTTTTTTCCTATTCTGTGCAATCCTTTTTAACTTTATTTAATAAACACTGCTACCTTTTAGAGAACAGTTGAAGTGATCGTGTGTGTAAAAGGGCAAGTACCAAGCCCATTACTATTCCAGCAGGACAGTTAGACACGTGTTTAGTTTTTTATTCTTTACCACAGATAACCAAGAAATCTTGCAGTTCTTGTTACGTTTTCAAGTTTCCCCACCCACAACACCATAATGATGCTCATGTCATGTACGTTTGTGTAACACTTAATACCTTTTTTATGCTGCAGTAGCACTTAAATAGTCTTGGCATTGTTCGTGGGTCTTGGGATTTTTCTTTTGACATTGTGTATGGTTATGTCTTGTACTTTTTAAGGTTAATGTTGGGTACATGGTGTCTAGTTATGAACAGGCTATTGTATTGTTCAATAATGCTATGGTGTCTGGAGCCATTAAGAGGGTAAAAGAAGAATTTTAATTCCACCTCTTCCAAGACAGATGGTGCATGGATGTATGTGGAGGGTGCTGCCTACAGAAAATCGGCTACTGGACCCAAATTTTAATTGATGATTGTCTTCGATACCAGCTTCTTTCTCTGGGGAAGAGGTGCTGTTGTTATGATACTATGCAAATAAGAGTTCTTCTGCGTCTTAAGTTCGTTATTGAGGAGAGTACTTTGACAAGGCAAATACCAGCATGAAGGCAGATAGACAATTAGAAGTATAATGGTTTATGAAATGGTCAGAAAGGGAAACAAAAGGAAAATTATGTTAGGCAAAGGCAAAAGGAGAGATGACTGAGGTCTACCTTCTCATGTAACTGATCACATTTTGGTGAGGCTTGCCAGTATCAAAGTCCAATCAACAATATGAAAGTGAAGCTGGAAATTTTTAGATTGAAGTGTTGTCACCCTTAAATAACAAATCTGTTAACATGTACAGCAGAATCAAGGAAAACTGCAACTAAGCTGTGTGAGCGCAACTCATGGTGGATATCATTAACAGAAAAATATGTTAGCTGATCAGAGACCGGATACTTGTAAATCTGACAGGCCTATTACCAATTCAGAGATTTAGGAATTCCAGGTGGAGTGACCTGCAGTGATCCATGTGGATTTATGTCCAGTCATTGCAAAAGAAACAGAACTTTGACAAATCTGACTGTTTCTTCTACAGATGACCTAATATTATTTTAATCACACAGCCACTTAGAGTCATAGATTGACATGTTGGGGTTGTGAGCCTTGTGACTGAGTTGTGACTCTCTTCATAAAGATCTCAAGCTATGGGAATTTATCCATGATGCATGCAGTAAGGAGCCCCTGGTCATGATATCATTAATCTGTTAATCTAATTGTTTGGAAAAATGCATGAATTGAATTCGCACAGGTGGCAGGAGAATTGCCTCTATAAATTAGACATTTAACCCTCGCCAGAGGACAGAGCGCTTTGGATATTGCAAAATCAGTTTTTAATTTTTTTCAGTTGGTCTGGACAGTGGAGCTCAAGGAGGTTAAACCATCTAAAGATAAATGGTATATACTTGGCACTTAAGTTCGTCCTACAAGATATCCAGTTGTCTTTCACTGTATTTAAAGACACCTAGGGAGAAGCTTCCCCAAAAAGATTTGGTGCTCATTCCACCAAATGTGAGACGGTTTACCAGGGACCTATCATAACTGAGGTAGGATAGTCAGCTGTTTGTCTGTTTACGCAAACCCTCTTTTCATTTGCTTCATTTGGGAAGTGTTGCCACATTGGGTCAGACTCTTCTTTACAAGATATTTGTTTCACTGTTAGAACATTACACCAATTTGGTGTCCACCCCACAATTTTCTTTCTACTTGTAGTCTTATGTCCATGCTTGGCAACAGGAACGTCTTTTTGATATTAAAAAGTGGAATTCAGGACTAGAACGAGGGAGAGAAATGTAATTTCATTTACATGAATGTAGACCCTAATGTAATTGTAGTTCCATGCCTTGATAGTGAAATCACAAATCGGTAATACCAGTGAAGTCAGGATGAAACCACTCATAAATAGACAAACCTTAAAACAGCATTGTTGGGGGGGTAGGGTGGAGAAAATAAGTTCACCAGAGACCTGCCAGTGTCACAAGCAACTTTATTTCTTATGGCAAAGGCAGAGTATTTTACATGGACTCATTCCACCATCTGACCACTGAAGTATTGGATGAAAATAATGCAGCAGGGGTGCTAAAATGGCCTGCCTGGTCATTACAACTGATGTGGCAAGATTCCAATAACCAGCCCATTCCACACTCCCTTAATGTCTTTCAAGACAGCTGATTTATGTGGAGATTCTTGAATTGTCTTTGCTGCATTTACAAACAATGTGTTTATTCCTAAAGCGGTCTTCAAGTGAATGTTGCTTTTTAATATGTGGTTGATGATTTGTAGAACATCACTTGTCAGGATAACATGTAGGGCGCCACATATACAGGGAGTGCAGAATTATTAGGCAAATGAGTATTTTGACCACATCATCCTCTTTATGCATGTTGTCTTACTCCAAGCTGTATAGGCTCGAAAGCCTACTACCAATTAAGCATATTAGGTGATGTGCATCTCTGTAATGAGAAGGGGTGTGGTCTAATGACATCAACACCCTATATCAGGTGTGCATAATTATTAGGCAACTTCCTTTCCTTTGGCAAAATGGGTCAAAAGAAGGACTTGACAGGCTCAGAAAAGTCAAAAATAGTGAGATATCTTGCAGAGGGATGCAGCACTCTTAAAATTGCAAAGCTTCTGAAGCGTGATCATCGAACAATCAAGCGTTTCATTCAAAATAGTCAACAGGGTCGCAAGAAGCGTGTGGAAAAACCAAGGCGCAAAATAACTGCCCATGAACTGAGAAAAGTCAAGCGTGCAGCTGCCACGATGCCACTTGCCACCAGTTTGGCCATATTTCAGAGCTGCAACATCACTGGAGTGCCCAAAATCACAAGGTGTGCAATACTCAGAGACATGGACAAGGTAAGAAAGGCTGAAAGACGACCACCACTGAACAAGACACACAAGCTGAAACGTCAAGACTGGGCCAAGAAATATCTCAAGACTGATTTTTCTAAGGTTTTATGGACTGATGAAATGAGAGTGAGTCTTGATGGGCCAGATGGATGAGCCCGTGGCTGGATTGGTAAAGGGCAGAGAGCTCCAGTCCGACTCAGACGCCAGCAAGGTGGAGGTGGAGTACTGGTTTGGGCTGGTATCATCAAAGATGAGCTTGTGGGGCCTTTTCGGGTTGAGGATGGAGTCAAGCTCAACTCCCAGTCCTACTGCCAGTTCCTGGAAGACACCTTCTTCAAGCAGTGGTACAGGAAGAAGTCTGCATCCTTCAAGAAAAACATGATTTTCATGCAGGACAATGCTCCATCACACGCGTCCAAGTACTCCACAGCGTGGCTGGCAAGAAAGGGTATAAAAGAAGGAAATCTAATGACATGGCCTCCTTGTTCACCTGATCTGAACCCCATTGAGAACCTGTGGTTCATCATCAAATGTGAGATTTACAAGGAGGGAAAACAGTACACCTCTCTGAACAGTGTCTGGGAGGCTGTGGTTGCTGCTGCACGCAATGTTGATGGTGAACAGATCAAAACACTGACAGAATCCATGTATGGCAGGCTTTTGAGTGTCCTTGCAAAGAAAGGTGGCTATATTGGTCACTGATTTGTTTTTGTTTTGTTTTTGAATGTCAGAAATGTATATTTGTGAATGTTGAGATGTTATATTGGTTTCACCGGTAATAATAAATAATTGAAATGGGTATATATTTGTTTTTTGTTAAGTTGCCTAATAATTATGCACACCTGATATAGGGTGTTGATGTCATTAGACCACACCCCTTCTCATTATAGAGATGCACATCACCTAATATGCTTAATTGGTAGTAGGCTTTCGAGCCTATACAGCTTGGAGTAAGACAACATGCATAAAGAGGATGATGTGGTCAAAATACTCATTTGCCTAATAATTCTGCACTCCCTGTATATACATGTTGATTTAAACTTTGTTCTGTTCATTGGTTTGTCTAGGCTCAGAATAAAGAGACTGGCATCTTGGCAGCAGCAAAGGTGATTGATACCAAGTCTGAGGATGAACTTGAAGATTATATGGTGGAGATAGACATTATTGCCTCCTGTGATCACCTAAATATCGTAAAACTTCTAGATGCTTTTTATTATGAAAACATTCTTTGGGTAAGTGCTGTCTTTTATGTATTGATCGTATGTTATGCCAAGTTATACTTATACAACGACAAACTAAGTTTTAGTTTTTGTGGGATCCATTTTATTTGTTATATATTTGCATTTCTCCCTCTACCTTAACATCTTATTACAAGATGATTTTAGAACTTTTGTTTCGAACAGATATATTCTTTAAACTGCCCACAAACCTAAGACATTAATTGATGTGCACACTTGCTCCTGATTGTTTTGCAGTTACATTTACTTATCCTATGTTATGTCCCACCTTCCAGTATAGTTAAACAAACAGACTTTCACATCTGTCAATATGGCTCCCAGTCTCTTGCCCCCAGTTGGCCAGGCAAGCTATCATTTGCACTGGCAACCTCAGCAGATTTCATTACTGAGCACAGTTTTAAAAAGGGATAAGCCTGTATGTTTTCTCAAAACAGTTTGCCCCCTTTAGGAATGGAACAACTGAGGCCCATGAGCTTGCTTGAATGAAATCAAAATTGTAAATGTGAAGCAGGAGCTGAAGGAATCAGTGCCAGCCACTCTGACATTTTTCAGGAAGGCCTGTCAGATTATGTATGTTCTAAGCCGATAGAACGGACCCCCAAACCGCTTGTTTGATAGTAAAAAAAATGAATTGGGGTGCTTTGGGTCCTTCACGTAACTGGGCCCCGTCACTCACTCTGCAACCGCTGCACTAATGATATTTATGCCTCTGAATCTACCAGCAACACTCAAGATTCGGTATTCTGGCAACATTTTTAAGCATTCCATCCAAATGAAGCCAGAAATGTACATCATATGTGCATGCTCGATTCCATGCAGTGTCTTGTAGTCTTTCATTTAATAACCTGAATAGAATGTAGAGTGTTTAATAGTTTATCCATTGCACTGCTTCATTCCTTGAATTCAGGAAGAGGTTTAGGTTTGAGACATTCATTTTTCGGAACATGGAAAGCCGGAGAGGCGCTTTTAGCCAGTGGGCACTTATCAGTATGCTCAGGAAGACTGAAGATTGCTGCAGTGTGCTAACATGAATTCCATGTTTAAATGTAGTAACTTGTATTTTTGGTTTTACATCTCTAGTTTTTTCAAGTATTTATTTACATCTACATTGTGGACTGATTATTTATAGTTGAACACATTTTTTTGTTCCTCACATCTCAGTAAGATATGCACTCTACATCTTTATGGCATGCTGTCTGTCACTTCAGGCCTCATAGCCCACTTGTATATTCTTCAGTGTCTCAGATGAGGTAGTATAAACATCATAATCGCAAAAGCCCCTGCAACTCTCCCTGGTAATTGCATTACCATTTCTGAAACTTTGTGCCAAGGTTCCCCAGGTTATGCCTCTGGGCTCTGTATACAAGAGGTTTCCACTTCTCCCTTAAATTCTTATATCTGGCCAGCCCATATATACAAATCATGTAGAACGTTATAGTCCTTCCTGCATTCTTAGCTTCTGAGCTCTTCAGCTAAAGCCCAATCTCTTTCCCAGTGAGATATTTCAAGGGCTTTCTGGTATTGCCATCCAAGCACTATACGTCATCTGGCCAAATCTAAAACTAGGAGAGCAAACATATGTTGGATGTTCTTGTTTTTGGTACACGGATAATCCAAGAGACATTGCCACACAATGCTGTCTAGGTTTACCCCTGTGACGTTTTTCAACATGGTTATTATCTAACCCCAGTAGTGTTGTAGCTATATGTCCACAGCTATGTAACATGTAGGAATGTAGCTTCCGCTGCGCTTCACCTAGGGTTAGCCAGGGCATAGGCGGTTATATCCTGTTCAGTTTTACTGGTCTGAGGCAGGTTAGATGTAGGTAATTAAGATGTGTTTTAATTTAAAACATGAAATAAAACATACCTCCTGCACTTGTGCAGACAATACCTTGCATTCACTATCTGTCAGTGGGGTGTTCAGGTCTGTGTCCCAGTGTTGTCTGGCAGTCAGTGGTTTATCCCATCTATTTTGTTTTAGGACTTTGCAAGACTATGCACCGATATTGGACTATTTCCAATAACCCTGTCAAGGTGGGAGATCTGTCTGGGATCCTCAGGAACCTCATCCACAACCTCCTTGCAGTTCCAGCCAACTTTGCCTGTTGCAGAAACTGTCCAGAGCCTCCTGAATTTTTTTTAACTCCTCACTAGGGTACAAATACCAAAGGAAGAGGTTCCAAGTTGCCATCAACATGTTTCTAGAAATATCACAAAATAGCCACAGCTATCAAATTTTCAGGTGTCTGGCAAAAGGAGCACGACCAACAATTCTTTTAACCACTATTTCCCATACTGTCACTATTTGACACACTACATGTGGTGCTTGTCCTGAAGCACCTACTCCCTTCATAAGGAGTATCTGTAGCAACCTCCACCCTAGTGTTCCACAGAGTAATCTTTTCTTCCAGTAATCAGTTTCTTCATTCCATTTTGCAGCATGCTGCGCCACCATGTAGTACAATTCTAAGTCTGATAATCCTAGGCCACCCTCTTGTCTGTGTTTCTTCAGTGTTTCTAGTCATGCCCTTCTTTTTTTCCCGCCCAAACAAGCAAGACCAGGAGGTTGTCCAACTGTTTGAATGTGGAATGTTACGTGGCACAGAAATGTTCTGTAGAGTAGATAGCAGAAGAGTCTTCCACAATCTCACTGACTCGCTGAGCCCCCCTCAACACCCTGCTCATATGATACTTGTATTATTTTTCTGTGTTATTGCTATCAGAACTCCCCAAAATACCCACTTTTTGGGCTCCTTTTGTAGTCCTAGTTGTGGGAGATCCTCCCGTACCATACCCCATAAAGATTCCAAAATGAATGTCAATGTTTTGTCTTTATTGACCGTCAGTCCTGATCTGTCTGCTCTCATCAATATAGCCAAGGACCTATTCAGTCGTTTAACATACAGCAATGTATCTTCCACATATAGCAAACATTTTTGTACAGTCTCTCCTGCCACAATACGCCCCTCGTGCAGCAGTTCTGGCATTCTAATTGCCAAGGACTCGACTACCAGGGAAAACAGTAACAGAGAGAGGGTCTGTGACAGGTCGAACAGTATAAAGACCACTGAGGCGTTTTAAGGTATATGGTGAAAGAAAGTGTTTTAACAAAGAACAATGACAATTTGCTTTTCCGTCGTTCTGTTCTTCTTCTTTATCTTTTTCCCAGATTGGTGATTCTATGTTGATCTTGTTGTCTTTACAGGTGAAAATACGGCCTTGCTTGCTCGTATGAATCCAGGAGGATACTGGAAACAGAAGGAAAAATGCTAAGGTAAGTATTGGGTTTATAACCGGGTTTTTTTTCTCTCTCTACTATCTCTGGACTGGGGAATAGGTAAACACAAAAAGGAGGGGGTTGGTGCCCGTGAGGAGTTAGGGAATGACGTGATCACATCTATTTTTAGTGAAAAGTAAGTGTCACTGATGTGCTAGTCGTGGTGCCCATTTTTATAACTCCCTTCCCACTCCTCCTCTATAACCCCTCCCCAGTCCCTTTTTTACTTATACCCCTCTCTTTGTCCACAAGGACCGTACCTTGTTTAGCCACGACCCTCCAGGGTCGTGGCTGGCTGTGTAGTGATCCTCCTGTTGGTCTCCTTTCTCCAGGCTCTGGCGCTCCTCTCTCCTCTCGTCCTCTTTCTGCTCCTCACTCTCCTCTCTCCTCCTGTCCTTCCGTTCCTCCTCGCGTTCCTCTCTCCTTCCGATCTCCTTCTCCGTGTCCGTCTCCTACTCTCCTTGCAGCGCGTCCTCTCCTTTTCTGCCTCCGGCCCGGGAAACCGACTTGGTTTCCCCGGTAACGCCGTCCCGCCTGCCTCGCTCTCGCCGCGTCTCCCCGGCAACGGGAAGACGCGGAAATGACATATCGGCACCGTCCGATACGTCATCCGTGGCCCTCCTCGCCGGGACTGCCCGGTTACAGGGTCATTCTTGCCTGGTTCCCCGGTTTGCACAGATATGATATCACCAGTTTTCTCCCTGACTAAAGAGTCCATATATTTCAACTAAACCCACTTCCTAAAGTCCAGGCCAATCCCTATGCACCAGGGGACTGTGAACATATACTCCCAGTTTAGTGTTTTCTCACTATGTGCAACCAAGATCCCATCTACTCCAAGCTTCATTGTATCATGGAGGATGTTCTTTAGTGATCATTAATTAAGCAATGTACTGTGGCCCGTAATAAAGCAGCATTGGTCCTTGTGCACTAAATCAGTCATGACACCTGTAGTTCCGTTTTCCATAGCTTTTGCTAAGAATCTGGCCCCAGTGTTTGGAGAGTGGTTGATATGCCCAGTCTTGGACTTGTCCTTGTCAGATTTAGACATGTTAACAGCAATGGACTCTCTAACAGAGTTTGTGATTCTGTCCTCTCAAGCTTCATTATATACCTCAAGTAGTTCTCCAGCAAACAATTATCATTAGCTTGGTAATACTCTGCCTGCAGGCCATCAGAGCCTGGAGTTTTCCTCTGAGGCATGTTCTTTATTACTGCTGTTAGGTCATCCTGTGTAAGGTCGGTGTTCCTCCTAAATATTGCTGCAGGATATCATTTATGCTAACCTGTGTCATTGATAATCTCCAATCTGTGTGTCTCAAACTCAACCTAAACGGGAATTCAGTTTCTTTTCAGGAGCCAGGCCAAATGCCTCCTTTACTTGTCCCCCTCCTGTGGCGCTGCTGTCTGTGTGTCTAGAAGACATATTTGTCTAAAGTTTCCAACGTTTACTTCACTCTAGTCTACGCCGCCACATATTCCTCCCTCACCCTGGAATTCATTACCTCCTGCCTCTCCAAGTGGGTGAGCTGCTACTCAAGTTGGGACAGGTTCTGGCTAAGTCATTGCTCATACCATACAGTGCCCCCCTACATCCCCTTTAGATAACCACCTTCATTGTATTCCAATCATTTGCTTTGGTTCCAGTCATGGTCCAGTTATTTTCTACATATGTACTAATCACTTCCCCAATGTCTGATTTTGAAGGCAGCATCATGGAGAACTTCCAGTTTTAATTTCCACTTTGGTGAACATAGACTACCTTTTAGAGTCAATGTAGTCAGACACAAGGGGCAACTGGTCAGAAAAAAAAACCCACCCAAATATTAACCTGACTGTATTCTAACAGCTGCATTCCTTGTGGCTAGTCCTTAATTAAGTCTACTATATGATTGTGGGTAGCAGAGGAACTGGAATACTGCTTGGCCAACGGATGCGTCTCTCTCCACCATACATTCAATGCAGTCTACACACAACTTCCTGGGTGCTCCCAGGCTGTGTGTGTGCCCTAGAAGGGGGCCTGTTTATTCTGCCATCAGACACACAATGAAAATCCCCAGTCTATATAATCTTGATATCTATGTATGTTATGCACAATTCAGACAGAGTCCAAAACAGGTCTCATCATCCACACTGGCTACATAGACATTAATGAAGCATATCTCAGCACCATCCAGCAGCCTGTAACCCACAAGATATCTTCCTTCTACATCTGCACTAGCGAACCAGTGCAGGAAGGGAGCACCTGGTCCCTTAATTGATACCCCTCATATGAAGAGTTTATGGATGAATATAACTGGCCGTGCCATTTCTTCCGGACCCTCCCCTCCATCTCTTTGGTCAAATACGTTTTTTGGAGGATGGCAATTTGTATAGCTTGCCATCTGAGAAAAGTGTATGTTCTTCATCGTTAACATAGTCATTTAGGCCTCTGACATTTCAAGTACCTATTTTGATCTCTGTACTCATCTTGTATTCATTTAACTAACTATATGAGTGGGCCCCATGATAGGTGGACCTTTGGTCGTCGGATGACAATTAACACAATAGAGTGGAACATATCAAATAGTGTGGTTGCTGCCATAAATTCTATAAGCTCAGTCAGTGTTGTACAGTGTAGGAAGTTGGCTCTGTATGCACTATTTCAAAGTAAGGAATAGTATGCACAGAGTCCAAGGGTTCCCCTTAGAGGTAAGATAGTGGCAAAAAGAGATAATTCTAATGCTCTATTTGGTGGTAGTGTGGTCGAGCAGTAGGCTTATCAAAGGAGTATTGTTAAGCATTTGTTGTACACACACAAGCAATAAATGAGGAACACACACTCAAAGACAATTCCAGGCCAATAGGTTTTTGTATAGAAAAATATATTTTCTTAGTTTATTTTAAGAACCACAGGTTCAACTTTTACATGTAATACTTTAAATGAAAGGTATTGCAGGTAGGCAGTTTAGGAACTTTTAATAATCGAAATAGCATATACAGTCTTCACATAAATCACATATAGCTATTTTAAAACTAGACACAGTGCAATTTTCAACAGTTCCTGGGGGGAGTAAGAGTTAGTTAGTTTTTGCAGGTAAGTAAACCACCTACGGGGTTCAAGTTTGTGTCCAAGGTAGCCCACCGTTGGGGGTTCAGAGCAACCCCAAAGTTACCACACCAGCAGCTCAGGGCCGGTCAGGTGCAGAGGTCAAAGTGGTGCCCAAAACGCATAGGCTTCAATGGAGAAGGGGGTGCCCCGGTTCCAGTTTGCCAGCAGGTAAGTACACGCGTCTTCGGAGGGCAGACCAGGGGGGTTTTGTAGGGCACCGGGGGGGAACACAAGTCAGCACAGAAAGTACACCCTCAGCAGCACGGGGGCGGCCGGGTGCAGTGTGCAAACAAGCGTCGGGTTAGCAATAGAAATCAATGGGAGACCAAGGGGTCTCTTCAGCGATGCAGGCAGGCAAGGGGGGGCTCCTCGGTGTAGCCACCACCTGGGCAAGGGAGAGGGCCTCCTGGGGGTCACTCCTGCACTGGAGTTCGGATCCTTCAGATCCTGGGGGCTGCGGGTGCAGAGTCTTTACCAGGCGTCGGGATCTGGGAAGCAGCCAGTCGCGGTCACGGGGAGCCTCGGGATTCCTTCTGCAGGCGTCGCTGTGGGGGTTTAGGGGGGGCAACTCTGGCTACTCACGGTCTCGTAGTCACCGGGGAGTCCTCCCTGAAGTGTTGTTTCTCCACAAGTTGAGCCGGGGGCGTCGGGTGCAGAGTGGTAAGTCTCACGCTTCCGGCGGGAAATGCAAGTTGTTTTAAAGTTGCTCCTTTGAAACAAAGTTGCAGTCTTGAGTGAACAGGGCCACTGTCCTCAGGAGTTTCTTGGTCCTTCTAGAGCAGGGCAGTCCTCTGAGGATTCAGAGGTCGCTGGTCCCTGGGGAAAGCGTCGCTGGAGCAGTGTCTTTAGAAGGGGGGAGACAGGCCGGTAGAGCTGGGGCCAAAGCAGTTGGTGTCTCCGTCTTCTCTGCAGGGTTTTTCAGCTTAGCAGTCCTCTTCTTCTTAGGTTGCAGGAATCTGAGTTCCTAGGTTCTGGGGAGCCCCTAAATACAGAATTTAGGGGGGTGTTTAGGTCTGGGAGGGCAGTAGCCAATGGCTACTAGCCCTGAGGGTGGCTACACCCTCTTTATGCCTCCTCCCAAGGGGAGGGGGTCACATTCCTATCCCTATTGGGGGAATCCTCCATCTGCAAGATGGAGGATTTCTAAAAGTCAGAGTCACCTCAGCTCAGGTTGCCTTAGGGGCTGTCCTGACTGGCCAGTGACTCCTCCTTGTTTTTCTCATTATCTCCTCCGGCCTTGCCGCCAAAAGTGGGGCCGTGGCCAGAGGGGGCGGGCCACTCCACTAGCTGGAATGCCCTGGGGTGCTGTAACAAAGGGGGTGAGCCTTTGAGGCTCACCGCCAGGTGTTACAGTTCCTGCAAGGGGGAGGTGATAAGCATCTCCACCCAGTACATGCTTTGTTACTAGCCACAGAGTGACAAAGGCACTCTCCCCATGTGGCCAGCAACATGTCACGAATGTGGCAGGCTGCTAAAACCAGTCAGCCTACACGGGTAGTCGGTTAAGGTTTCAGGGGGCACCTCTAAGGTGCCCTCTGGGGTGTATGTTACAATAAAATGTACACTGGCATCAGTGTGCATTTATTGTGCTGAGAAGTTTGATACCAAACTTCACAGTTTTCAGTGTATCCATTATGGTGCTGTGGAGTTCGTGCATGACAGACTCCCAGACCATATACTCTTATGGCTACCCTGCACTTACAATGTCTAAGGTTTTGCTTAGACACTGTAGGGGCACAGTGCTCATGCACTGGTGCCCTCACCTATGGTATAGTGCACCCTGCCTTAGGGCTGTAAGGCCTGCTAGAGGGGCGACTTATCTATACTGCATAGGCAGTGTGAGGTTGGCATGGCACCCTGAGGGGAGTGCCATGTCGACTTACTCGTTTTGTCCTCACCAGCACACACAAGCTGGCAAGCAGTGTGTCTGTGCTGAGTGAGGGGTCCCAGGGTGGCATAAGATATGCTGCAGCCCTTAGAGACCTTCCCTGGCATCAGGGCCCTTGGTACCAGGGGTACCAGTTATAAGGGACTTACCTGGATGCCAGGGTGTGCCAATTGTGGAAACAAAAGTACAGGTTAGGGAAAGAACACTGTTGCTGGGGCCTGGTTAGCAGGCCTCAGCACACTTTCAAATCAAAACTTAGCATCACCAAAGGCAAAAAGTCAGGGGGTAACCATGCCAAGGAGGCATTTCCTTACATACAGTGTATCAAACTACATCTGACTTTTGATTCTCTACCCCAGGTAAACACTAAAACAAATTTGCTCATGTTCTACCACTTAACTGGCAAGCGTTATAAGAGCAAATCTCTGCATAAAAACACATTCCCCACAATGTAACCATAAACTAGACCATTATCAAGTTTGAGCTGCTTAATGTGGTAATCCACACGGGCTGCAGATCTAAGGGCTGTGCCAACATCAACAATACAACGATCGTCCCCAGGGATCACTGTTTTAGCTGCCCTAACCAATGTAGATGTAGAAATTAAATATTCTCCTGACTTGGAAGCACTAAGTATAAACCAGGGTGTTCACTGATGTCCACACCGAATAATTCTGTGCACGTAACCACTACAGCCACCCCATCTTACATGGCCTCAGTTGTAAGATGTTACTAATCCTGGCACTAATATTCAGAATGTAATATTCACATATTCCCTTGGGGGATAACTCATACCCCTGCACCACATCTACGTACCTTACAGTGCAATTAAGTGAAACTGTTATTCAGTTTTCAAGACCAAGGTGTCTCTGTTCTCACTACATCCCTTTTCTCTGTCTAGATTAGTCCCTCAGCAGACTCTACAGTCCCCACTGTATTGTGGTCATTCCGCATTCAAGGTGTCCACTTTTTAAAAATGATGGACTTTCATTCCCAGTATTTCATCATCCTGAACCACAATTCATTCAACATTGCAGTGAGATCTCCATGCTCTAGGCTGTCCACTGGAATCTGTTGTATACAGTGTGCTTAACCTTCCAGTTGCTATTGATCATGCAGGTTCCATCCCAGTCCCAGACCTTCCTCGTAAGCCCAGCAAATCTTCAGAATGGTCCCAGGATGCTTGTTTCCAGTCCAGGGAGGACCTGGTGTGGCAGTTAAAGCTGGACTCATTTGCATATGGCTGGGTCCAAACCTGGGTGGCATGGTGGGCAAAAAAACGATGGATTAAACCCAGATCTTTGTGACTGGGGGTGAATGTTTGCGTTGTTCAACATTCCATCCACCATTTATTCTTTTTGCTTTTGTCATCCAAGGGGCTTTTTACGGGGCACAGTGACTGCGCGACTTGACAGCTCCTTTGGGCCCCTGTCTTTAGTATGGCACGGGTGCAGAGACAAACTGTTGGGTAAGGAAACACTCCCTTGAGATCACCTCAGCATGGATGTAGCACAAATGTGATCTACATTGCAGAAGGGGCTAAACAAGTGTCTGCTGCCCCTTGTGTACTACCAAAGTGCCCCGGAGTAGCAGAAAGTGTGCACACATGTTGTCCGTCACGCCCCTGGGGCTTTTACTTAAACATCCTCTGGTATGTAACATACATAGGCTGATTTGCATCACTCAAAGGTAGGAAATGCCAGAAATGTTCCTCATTATTGAAGCACCCTTTGTGAAACGTTTTGGGCCTGGAGTAAACATTCAAGAGCCATAATGCTTTTCTTGTGACCTCTCTAATTCGGAGCCGTTCAGACTAGCCTCCAAAGGCTTGAGTTTGGACTTCGAAACACGTAGGGGGTCATTCCGACCCCGGCGGTCAAGGACCGCCGGGGCCGGGGTTGGCGGGAGCACCGCCAACAGGCTGGCGGTGCCCCGCAGGGCATTCTGACCGCGGCGGTTTGGCCGCGGTCAGAACAGGAAAACCGGCGGTCTCCCGCCAGTTTTCCGCTGCCCTGGGAATCCCCCAAGCTGCGCCGCCATGGGGGATTCCGACCCCCTCACCGCCATCCTGTTCCTGGCGGTTCCGCCCGCCAGGAACAGGATGGCGGTGAGGGGTGTCGTGGGGCCCCTGGGGGCCCCTGCAGTGCCCATGCCAATGGCATGGGCACTGCAGGGGCCCCCGTAAGAGGGCCCCACTTTGTATTTCAGTGTCTGCTTTGCTAATTACTAATTGAGATTTACTAATCTCATGAAGTAGATTAGTAAAGATTTGGCGAACGAAAAAATGTTTCAAATTGACATGGCTTTGTGTGTTATTGTCAATTAGCATTTGTTTCAATTTGAAACATTTGAGAAAGTTCATTTTTTCAAAAGCATATATTTACCTTAAATATAATATGTATGTATATATATATATATATATATATATATATATATAGGTTTTTTTTTATAAATGTAAAATATTACACAACATCATATTGTACCTTCCTCTATAGTGTAAAAAGTGTTCAGGGAAAAACCCTCCCTACTAAATAAGCATTTAGAAATGGGGTTGGTTTTGTCTTGTCCAACCTTGTTTCCAGAGCTCAGACTGGTACTGGGAAAATATCTGCTGTAGGCAGGGCTTAAGTTAAAACAAAATGAGGGCCAGTGTCCTAAGCTCTGCTCAGAAGTCTGTGGCCAGCATTATTAAGTGTCAGCACCCAAATCCCAAGGCTGAGTAACCTGGAATCCACCTCATGCCTCGCTAATTGACTACCAGACACACCCTGCCCCTTTATCTCCATTTTGCAGGTTCCTGTTTTCTCCCTTTGTGAGGGTTTTTCCCTTTTTCTCTATCTTTTTTGTGTGTTTTTCGCTCTGTGCCTTCTGGGAAATGTCCAATGGGGAAAGTGCTGGTTCCCAAAAATCAGTGCCGGTGGCCCCCACCAGCAACCCCCTGCTCAAATTAAGCTCGGATTCTAGGTTATAGAAGGAGAGTTGGCTAGTCATATATACTGATTTACAGATTGCATACATATGTTAACCCTCACTAGATCCTCTCTTTTGAGCCTCTTTTAAATTAAACATATCCAGGCATGTTTATTTTCTTCCCTTGGCATTATCATACCATGGCTATACCCAGTGTGACAGAAGTACAGTGAATAAGCCAGGGCCAAAATTATGCTAATGTGAGCAACACCGTGCCATGCATGGCCACAATGTATCATGCATTACGGCCCTGAAGAAAAGGCCAGCATGTCAGCAGATGCCCACAAAATGTATAATTTCCACCATTGTAAAGAGGACACCCAAAATGTAACATAAATTGCCTCAAGCATAACAATTAGGCCATTAGTGAGCAGCATGGTGCAATAGGTAAATACAATATGCCCAGCATTACCACCATAATACCCAGGACTGCTGCTGTTATGCCTGGGTGAGATGCATAGTTGAATGGATGCCACTGACAATCTAGAAATTACCACTATATGCCAAGAGGAAGCATGTTTCCGGTTGTGGGCAACATCCCATGGATACCTATGTGTTGAAAAGAAACACAGCCACAGTTGGGGAGTGGCATCATCACATGGATGCCCAGAAGTTGGCAAAATTGCCACCATTGTGTCAGGGTTAGCTCTGCGCACCTACAAGTACACACTGACCAATATACAACTACTCATACACCTACTCTCAGCCAGGCCGACATAGTCATGGGCACACACACACTTACTTTGTTGTTGACATTCAGCTGCTGTTCTGTACTGCCTCTTATCTCCAGACTGCTTCTTTCGCATCAACAGTCCCATGAGGCAGAACAGGGTTGAGGTGGCAGTCTTGGGTGGCTTTATGCTTGGGCAGATGCTTGTGGCCAGGATTGGCAGCTAAGTGAAAATGTCATTGGGGCAAGCAGAACACATCCCAGGCAGCCTGGGGGGTGGGCAAGTGAGAATGCATGGGGAAGCAGGAGGGTTTACACCTAAGTGTCGGGGCAGCCAAGGGCACCAGTCAGCCATAGCCACTTCTGGCAGGAGAGAATGAACAGACAGGATCTCCTGAGAAAGGTGTCAGTTTCTCGGGCAGATAGGAGAAAAGTGGCAGGTCTTATGGGAGGAGGCAGGAAAGGAGTCCACCAAAAAGCGTCTGATGGAGGGAGAACCAGTGTTGACACACACAATCTGGGGTGAGGGGTCAAGGGAGTGCTTGTGGAATATGGAAGCAGGTTTAACTGGCGTGGCTGGGTTGCTGACAGGAATGCTTTGGGCTGATGTGGAAGGGGCTGATCAGCTAAGCAAATATACTGTCCAGAGAAGCACTGAATACACTGCTTTAGTGGGGCTGCTGAGACGGATTCTCTTCCCTGCATCAGTGCATACAAGTTAAGTACATTTGTAGCAGATGATGTGAGGAGACTGCCAGCAGGAGGGACTCCTTGCAGTGCAGGCAAGAGATTTGTTTTCCCCCTCCTCTGCCTGGCAGCATATTGTACGGTGCACACTAGCAATGTGGTATTCAGCCTTTATTTAAGAACCTCTAGATGAAGCAAATCCTAAAAATGTATTGCAGAAGTAATATCTGTAATCTGATTTGTCATTTTTAGGTCCAGAGTACTAGGCTGTGCTTTCACTGTCTATTGCGAAGCATATTGTGGTTTGCCAAGAACATAGAGGGGCTTGGAGCCCACCAATTGCTTTCCATTGGTAGGCCTTCCTTGTCGCTCACATTTGTCTATTTCAATCGATGCCCCAGCTTGTTAATCTTGTGTTGCGCATGGAGCATTGCCTCTTTACAGTCTGTTTTATTGGCTGGCATCACGTCCACTTCAAGCTTTCAAGCACTACTTTTTTTTGTATGCGAAGCACTCCATTAGAGTGCGGGGGGGGATTTAATAAAAGTATCTATCTATACATGAGACAGGTTGCTTCATAAATCAGTTTGTCCTGTTAAAAATAAAAATCCACTAGACCCTATGGGGTCTCGTAGTGTGGTAATACATTCTCATTATATAACAGCCTCTCTAATTATTCCAGTGCTCATACTATTCTAGAGCTTGAGTACTAGCAATTTCCTTATTTGCCACCTTCCCGCAGAACTACATACTGTGGCTGGAGGTAGCTGTCGGCAATAGTTCCAGTGTTGGAATGAACTTTTGAATCTGTACAAGCCTACTAACTCAGCTATTTTAGGGGTTTACCAGCTCTTCTTTAACCTTTTCCTGTACTGAGAGGTTCGAAATGTACTCCTGACAAGGACAGGAGTAAAAGTTTGGGGGGGGGGAGCAGTTGGAAAGAAAGTGAACTTATAAACGCTCAGCAGATGTTTGCATAGGCAAATCTACACATGCAGACTTGCTGGTGCTACAGTGCAGTTCACAAAACTTTTCTAGGAGTATGATTTCCTAGCCTACTTCTGTACATTTTTGTGAATTCATGAAAGCTGTAAATCTGGACTAATGCAAGGGCATATTACATGGGTGCACTTTGAGGACTTTCCTCTCTCTCTCTCTCTCTCTCCCTCTCTCTCTCTCTCTCTCTCTCTCCCTCTCCCTCTCCCTCTCCCTCTCCCTCTCCCTCTCTCTCTCTCTCTCTCTCTCTCTCTCTCTCTCTCTCTCTCTCTCTCTCTCTCTCTCTCTCTCTCTCTCTCTCCTCTCTCTCCCTCTCTCTCTCTCCCTCTCTCTCTCTCCCTCTCTCTCTCTCCCTCTCTCTCTCTCCCTCTCTCTCTCTCCCTCTCTCTCCCTCTCTCTCCCTCTCTCTCCCTCTCTCTCCCTCCCTCTCCCTCCCTCCCTCCCTCCTTCACAAGCAACATTACTGCACACAAAGTAGTTTTGCTCAGGGACTACTGTGGCAATGTGTGAATTTGAAACTAAAAACTATTTTTGCTTATAATTTCGCAGTAGTTTAGCAAAACGTTTTTTTTCTACTGGCATTTTATTTTCATAGCAAAGAATCATCAATCCTGCTTGCAAGCTTCTGCAGATATTTGCATCTAGTAAGGGAACATGCCGGGAGCATTATACAAATCCTCATATTGTTAAACTGTAGATGTGTGTACACATTTGTATACTGGAACCACTGTAAGTAGTGCAGTCAGAGTTTAAAACATTTCCTTGAAGCTCTTACCCTAAATGTAAAGGCTTTACATTAATGAGACATAAATTCAAGTTTGGACAGCATTAACATATGGATACAAATATTACAGTAACCTCAGACAGTGCTCTTCCCAGATCCATAATATGGTACTATAAACCGGCAGCCAAAGGGTTTATGCTACAGTGGGTTAGGCCTGTTTCTCTAAAGGACAAAATAAACATGAACATTTGCTGTCCTCGGCCCCAAACAATATGTCCTGTACGTTGGGCTATAAGAATTTCACACCCCTGACTGCATGTATTTTTTAGCAGCCTCTCACCTTTCAATCTGTATCGCTGCCTGTCGCCCGACTGCCTCTCCCCGCCGCCCCCTACACTCGCCCATGTACTTCTCCCCATTGCGCTTCTCCCCATTGCTTCCCTTCGCACGTGCCCTCCAAGTTGCTATCCCCCAGCCCCCAGGTTGAAGTTGGTACTGCCCACAACCCCTTCCCCATTGCTTTTGCATCTTCTCCATTTCTCCCACAAACCTTTTGCTTCCGCATCCCCACTGGTGCTACTTTGGTGCACCCTACCTTACCCTGTGGAATGTCGCTGTTCGCTGGCTCTCCCCTGTATTGCGTCATTATCCCGTCCTCCCCTTTTAAAAAGAAACACCCACTTATCTGTGTTTTTTTCTTTTTACCTAGCAATCCAACTCATATCAATAACTAAAAAGGAGAAAAAAAAAAAACAACCATACTATCTTGTGGGCGTGCAAAGGCTTTTTAAAAAAAAAATTTTTATATAACTTTTAGCCACACTGAACAGCATTGCACATGCTATGCAGTGTGGCTAAAAACTATTTGCAAAGCCAGTAGGTCAGAAAGGAAATATCTTTTGACTTTCCCAGTGCTTGTTTTACTTGATTGCTGAGATTCGCCATGCCCTTGTTATCTAGATAAAATTAGAAGTACAGCATTTGTATAGTGCACAATGTGTTAACCTGTTTCTAGAATTTAGCTTTGCCATTCTGACTCGTGTGTGTGTGTGTGTGTGTGAGATTGCATAGGAACATTGTCTGTGTACAGGTTCAGCGGATGCAAAGTTTGCTTTTAATAATACAAGCATATGGACTTATCTAAATGTGTGGATAAGAGAGTTATTGCTCTGTCCAAATACAGATAATGTTAGAGGTTCTTCTGCCCCACTTGGGATCTGTACCTATACCTTTCTAGTCACTGTGGATGAGTACGTATTGGCAGTGTTTCAGTAACACCGATGAGGAGTCTCACTTTCTTAAAATGTTTTTATGCTGGCATTCCCCTTTAACTGGTAAGCCACAAACTCTAGCATCTGTGATGTTTTTCCTGCAAAATACACCACAATGAACATTTATTTTGCTGTGAGACAGAAAAGACAACAGTTTGTTGGACTGTAAGCATGATCGCTTAACATAAACTGGTGAAACTAATATATGGTTAATTTTGTGATTTATTTTTTTCAGAGCTTGAGAGGCCATTAACTGAACCTCAAATTCGTGTATTTTGTAAACAAACATTAGAGGCCCTTGTCTACTTGCATGAAAACAACATTATTCACAGAGATTTAAAAGCTGGCAATATCCTTTTTACAATTGATGGAGATGTAAAACTTGGTGAGTAACTAAAATGTAAAATAATGTAGCTGATCTGTCTCTTTAAAAGATGCACCTGTCTCTTTGATGGCATGTGGATTCATATCATATTGAGTTAATTTTCTTCTTTTAACAAAATAATTATTGATACGTTTTCAGGGAGAACATAAATAAATCCAACATAATCAGGGGTATAACATGCCCACAATGCATAATGAGCTATCCACGGGTAAATAAAGGACTTTTTTTCACAAGAGACCTAAATTAATATAAATATACAACAGCCTACCCAGATGACAGTATAATATTCATTTCCCCACACTGCGTTTATCTTGATATTATAATCCATTATGTAGGTGTGCCCATCCTTGACTGAATGTATCTTAGAGTCCTGCTCCAAACATGTTTCTCCTGCCTACTAGTAATTGTTGCCTCTAGGACCTGATGATTTTCTCTCTGCTCTCTGTTTGAATCAACCAATGTAAGTATTACTATTTTTTGTAAAGTTTCAGCTCGGATCATGTAGTCCTCATCCACCTTAAATCCATCCAAACCCCTCATACGTCTTTCTTCACCTTTGCCCATTGAGATATCTCCCTGATCGATGCCTGTATTGTTGGTCCACAACTGGACAGCCTTCGAACGGCTGTTTTTATTTTTTTTCGTTTTTTTTCCTCAAACAGCTGAGGCACAGTAAAGCAGTGGTTTATTTTCTTAGCTTTGGGTGATGGGATAATCCCTAAAAGGCGATCTTGGTCCGATAACTCTGTGTTAATACCTTACACTTTCCTCGGTCTCTTAACTATTTCTCTTCAATAGGGTTCAACTGCAGATCAACACCAAGTCATATGTAGAACACCTGCACCTAGCACCTTGCATCTAGGACATATATCGTGCCTAGCAGGGAAGAGTTTTTGTAGCGTAGTAGGTGTGAGATAAGTGCAGTGCAGTATATAGAACAGAGCAAGTTTGAATTGAGCATTGCTAGACACATCTTCCCTTGAGTGTGTTTTACTCCATTCTTTATCTGATAGAGGCTACTTTAAGTCCTCGTCCTGCTTTTAGCCTCTAGGAGTATTTGGATTCTATCTTTCTCTAATACATAATACATACGTGAGGCCAGGCTTGCGGCTGTCCCTAATATTCAACAAGGCTACAGGTGTATTTGTTTCCTTGGCACTAAGGGGAAACCCATCCATATGCCCCTAATCGCTGTGGTCAGTTTGGCGTTCTGCAAAAACTTGACAGTGCCTAAATTACATTGTTGTTGTGCTTCTTGAAATGTAAATGTTTTCACTTTCATATAGCAGTGTTGTTAAGTTGTATTTTGCTGTTTTTACAAATGATGATAGGCTAAGGTCATTGGCCTTTTTACTGCCCATGACTGTTCCATTAGTCAACCTCTTGTGAGTTACCTGCTCTCATGCTAATATGAAGTGTTAATTTAACAGCTGCCCTTTATCTGTTACTTACTTGGCAGGCTTGTGCAGGTAAGTTGTGCAATTTTGGAGACCCCCAAATGCTAAAAAAAGAAAATGTCACAAAGAAGTTAAACAGGATCTTTCCAGAGTAACATTGTCATCTCCATACATGGTTTGGGGAGTGTCAGTGAAGCCATGTCCCAGGGAACCTGCCCACATCATGCCCACAGGCTTGCTCTCTGGATTTAGCCCCTCCAAGTTATGGATTCTCATTCACCACGTTTATTACAGTACTTAAACGTCTGGTAACCAAGAAATTAGTTCTGATGGATACATCTTCCCACATACATCTTACTTTATTAATTATCCTTCCAGTGCCCAGAGTGTACTGAAAAACATTTCCCACCAATGTCTGTCCAGCTCTGTCAGCTGGTGGTATTCATCAGCTTCAGCAGCTGTTTCTCGGGACATGACAACACCAGAGTTTATCAAGAGACAACTGCTGCTGTGGTGTCAGATTTAGTTTTTTACACCACCTAATCAACATGGGTCCGGAGCTTTCGCTGTGTCTCACAAACAAAATTCTGTTGCATTAGGCAGGAACTACATCAAATTTCTCACTCAAAACTTTGTTTCATGCTACATGAAGATTCTCCTTTTGTTTCCACATAACTGGCTATGGTGTCTCGGATTGGAGAACAATGCCATACCAGCAATTTTTTGCCTCATGCACCCGAAGGGCACCAGAGAGCGAGAGGCCACACTTGCCAATGTCGGCATAGAAATCCCAAGTGAAATCCCTTATCTGTCAGTAAGTCACATCCGTGGAAATGATCGCCCCAAAGTTTTTCTCACAAAACGTCCCTATGGAAGGGGAAGTCCCCTTCATCCTTGAGAAAACTGCAATGATCAGAGGCTCAAGACAATTTTCAGACACCAAACTTCTTTGTTGTTGGATGTTGGAGTAGATACCCATGCCAACATTGATCAGGCTGCAGTTTCTAGGTCCATGAACCAGTGTAGGTTAAGGTTGATTTCTTCCTGGTGCGCTTCAGGAGCAGTGGAGCTACACCCACACTCTGGACTTAACCTCCTCAGTTTATAATTCAGTCAACAATGTAAAAAGTTGTATGGTTGCTCAAGGGCAATACAGAGACAGCTTTCTCTCTCTGTCCAGGCAGAGGACTGCTCATTTCTGGGGAGGGGTAGATCTAGGGGGCAGTAGCTGCAGCCTGCACTTCCCTCTGTTTGATCTGCTGCTTCATAACATCTTTGACATCCTCCCTCTGGAATTATCTTTTGGTGGGGTTGTGGAGGGTCTTTTTCCCATTAGTTGTGAGGCAGACAAGAGAGATGGCTCTGTCATCTGTTTAGCTAACGTACAAGCACCATGCCCTGACCTTGCTGTTCCTTTCTCCAGATGTCCTCCTTCTATCAGGACTACTGTTGAGCACATGCTTCAATTTTGAAGGCAGAAGTCCTTGCCTTTGTGAACAAAGGGACCACAGACATGTTGCCACTGAGAGAAAAGGGCACTGAAGTTTATTCAGTCTATTTTGTGGTCCCCAAGAAGGGCAGTCTTCTGAGACTCCTTCTAGATCCTTGGCTTCTAAACTTGTTTATTTGACAAGACAAGTTCAAGATACCGTCTCTTAGCCAAGTATACAGGCCATGAATGCAGTTGACGTGATGGCATATTTATGGTGCCTATTTACATCTTACAGTTCTGCTCACCAACTGACTTGGGTACACTGTAAGATACTGGCACTGCCAGTCAACATTTCTACCATTCGGGCTAACTACTTTCATGTCTTTATGAAAGTGGTGGCAACCTTATTGCAGTACTTAAAAGTCTATGTATTTCTGTACTGGTACAATTGGTTCATTAAAGTGGGGTCAGTGGCTCATCATCAGTGCATAATGACTCTCTTCAATGGTTTGGTTTTTTCTGTTGACCCCCAAATTTCCACCCCTCTCCCATGTAGAGGCTAACCTTCATAGTGGCTGTTTTGGGTCTGATCCTCATGAAGACTTTTTCTTTTCCTCAGAGGATTGTGGTTATTGTGATTCTGAAATTTCTGGCTCATTTCTGGACCCCATTACTGCAGGTCTTGTATCTTCTTGGTCTCATGGCCTTGTGCGTTTTTTGGTTCTTCATGACAGTTGGTGGATGAAAGCACTTGAGTGGTGTCTGACATATCAGCGGCTCCAACAACTGGAGAGTCTCTCGGCTCAGCTATATTTCTTCCACTCTTTTCATCCAGATGTGCACGTGTGGATAGACCCCCTTCAAACCTATGGTGGGTTTACCCTTCAGCTATCAACAGGCTCAGGCTTCTATGGTCACAGATTCCTCGTCTTTGGGTTGGGTACCCATCTGGATAGCATGAAGGCATGTGTCCTTAGGTGCCCATCAGTGCAGATTTTACACAAAAATGTGTTTGAGCTGGAGGCAGTCAGTCTTGCTGTTAAGGCAGGTCTCCATTCTATCTTTGGACACCACATTACAACACCAACAGACCTGGTGGTGTGATATTGTGGGCTGGACGTTAGAAGGCAATTTGCATGCGGAAGTGGACTCAGCAGCAGGGAATGTCCTTGGTATCTGCTTATCTAGCAAGTGCCATCAATGTGAGGGCAGAGTCTCTCAGTCACCACTCACTGAAGGACCACTATTAGTAATTACATCCGGAAGTGTTGGAGATTATTTCTTCCAAGTTGGGGTTTCTATGTGTGCATCTCTTCACCATAGCCTGGAACAGGAAGTGTCCTGAGTTGTGTGCCATAAACTTTTGTCTGAATAATTCCTTGTAGATGCTTTCAGATTCAGCTGGTCTCAGGGCCTACAGTTCTCTTTTTGTTAAAATGTACTGCGGAAAGTACCGGAGGATCAAATGCTTTTGCTAAGGACTACAGCTTTTGTCTCAGACACTCAGTGATGAACACTTTGCCCGAACTGTATAGCATGAATTCCTTGGTTCAACCTGCACTACTCCTACCCTCCTCTGACGGAGATGTTGCTGTGCGAGTTGTTGATAAGATGTGAAATTTGTTGGTATAGGTGTACATCAGAAGTAGTTAATTTTCTTCAGTAAGAATATGTTTAAGACGTGTGTGGCTGTAGATAAGCATTCTGTGCATACTCCTGCAATCTAGTGTATGGTAATTGCTCATGAAGAACCATAGATAAATCAGGCACACAGACCCGAGGTCGCTTAATCTTGTGATCTGGTCCTTAGGTCTTAGATTATGGATACCTTAACCTTCCTCCTGAACGCATGAGCATCTTTAAACAAGCATTTGCAATGCACTAGGGTCTCGCATTTGTCGGAGTTACAGCTGTTCACAGTTGTAAACCCCCAACTGGATTTTTCTTGCTGCTATAGGTCACACTAATAATACCTATCGGTAAAAGTGCAATTAACTGAGTAACAAGGTCGATAGTATGCGAAGCGCTGGACTTCTGCCCAGCGAGATTGCGCTGAGAAAAAGTAGTCCACAAACCCAGCGAGCCTCCCATGTTTTCTGTACTTGGTCGCTGCACTCGAGGAGGGCTAACCACCGGAAAAGGCATGACGTATGCATGCCTTCCACTAATCATAAGAAGCGGATTCTAACAGGCAAGCCAACTTGCCAATGAAAGACACTGACGTGACGTAGACGGGGCTCCGAGCCCTTTTCTAATACCTAGAGCGTCTCGCAGGCTCGACCCTAAAAAGCACACAGGTCTACCACACATGCTTTTTACGCTGCCAAATGGAAAGGCTTTGTCCATTATTGACGCTCTAAGCAAATCGCCTCTTTAACTTCCAGGGTCCAGGGCATTGTCTGCTTCCACTTTCATTTGCAGACGTGTGGTCTGGCCTTTACTTCCATTCACCTTCACCTAGCTGCATTAGTTGCCTATCCTCAGAACAGACAACACTTTTCCTTCTTCCACCTGCCAGTCATCAAAGCTTTTGTGGAGTCATCCTGCCCCAGACCCCGACGTGGAACTTCAACATTGTCCTCACAAGGCTAATGGGTCTCCAGTTTGAGCCCCTTCACTCTCTATGGAAGTGGAACATCCTTTCTTCCTTGAGGTGGCATTCCTCAATACTTAATGCCAGAAGCTAACTTACGTGCCTAACACTAGAAAAACCTTTCTTTTAGGCACTCAGGGACAGGGCTGTCCTGCACACAATCCCTAGATTAACTCCCAAAAGCGGTCCCTTCTGTTCCACCCTAACCAGTCCATTGACCTTCATGTGTTCGCCCCACAACCTGCCTCGGTTACAGAACTGACTCTCTACACCTTAGACGTAAAACAAACCCTCATGTGCTACATTGGTAGGACACAACCTTTCAGGAAGCTACAACAACTCTTTGTTGGTTTCTCTAAGCCACATAATGGGAAGGCCCTGTCCAAATCAGGCATAGCTAGAGGGACAGTCAAATGTATCCAAACATGCTACATTTTGACTGTTCCTCCTAGAGCCCACTCTACAAGGGAAAATGTGGCCTCCATGGCCTTCCTAGGCAATATTCCCCTAGCTGACATCTGTAAAGCAGCTATCATGCCACACACTATTGTGTGGATGTCCTGGCTTGCCAGCAAGCCAGCGTTACTGTCTATGCAGAGCATGTGTATCTACAGCCACACATGCCTTGAATGGAAAATGTTACTTACCATGTAAGCATCTGTTTATGGCATACAGTGCTGTAGATTTAAATGTTCCCTCCCTCCTCCCTGGACGCTTGTGGCTTTTGCAGTAATCACTTTTTCACATTTCTATCTTTTTGCATGGACATCTCTTTTTATCTTTATATATTGCTTCACTCCACTTGATCCTCATGTGCTATGTGGGAAAACAATCTAAGAACGGAGTCGATGCCCATGTGGATTACCAGCAAAAGGAGAAGTCACAAAACCTTGTGACTCAAAACATGTCTTCGAAGAAAAACAACTTGCACACATCCGGGCTTAACACTAGACGCAGGGGTATGCACAGAATTTGAATCTACAGCACTTCATGCCACAAACAGATAATTACATGGTAAGTAACGTTTTCCTTCTGGTGAATATATAGTTTTCACAGGATTCCTCACCACCGGCCTTCCTCCTCATTTGACGAGTTAGTGCTGTGACTAAAACGATCCCAAGGTATTCAAATATGTTATGTGCTCAGCTTTTCGATGTTGTTGCTCTCTCAGTTAGTCTCTGCCTACTTGGGGTTTGTAATAAGTCCAGGAACTGACACCAGCATACTGGTTGTTGCCTAATATACAATGGCATCAAGTCTGGGGGAGTTGTGGCTTCTGCTTCATGGGGTCATGTGGCAGCTCTGTACAGCCATTGCTGGATAAAACATTTCCAGGCCAGTCTGAAACTGGGAAGGATAATTCCTGAGATGAGGCATTTGCCGGAAGATTATGTGGCAATGCAGAATCTCGTAGTGGTAGAGTATCATTAAAACCCTAAATCTTAATCCATGGGCTTTCTGACAGTGCGGTTGAGTTGCTGTTTCCCAAAAAGAACATCTAAGAACCCCTCAAGAAATGAGGTACTGTGCTTTACAAATCTGTCATTGTCAATGAGTGAGCAACAGCATGACCTCATCCTCATCTGCTTCAAACTTACAAACCAATAGGAGGAAAATCAAGCTTATCTCATTGGCCTCAGTGGCTTCTCCAACCTCTCCAAAACGTTTGTATACAAAACAGGTAAAACAAATATCTGAATAAAACAGATCAGCAATCGTAAATACACAATATAAATGCAAGCATAATAATAAAAGAGGGAAGTAATTAGAATTATATTAAAACAATGATAAAAGGGACCAACCTTCATAAAAATAACAGGGGCAGTATAACAATCATATTCGATTGCCTATCAGTTGTGAAAAATCCTTCTTAATTTTAATGCTTGCCAGATTAAATTTGCCACCACCAACATACCAAGGGAGACTGCAGTTGCTGGAGGAATGACAACGCTAGTTGACCCTGGCAAAAGTTAAGTAGTTTACGAAGTGGCAGAAGGAGCTTTTTCCTGGGTCTTACAATAAAAAGGGCAGAAAAAGGTAAAATGCAAATTTGACTGAATAGATTTACCATCACATGGACAGGGCGTAAGCTCTGAAAGCGTGTGACAATTCGATGGATAATCCGCCATCATTGGGAGATAATTAAAGGAAATCTGGTAAAAAGATAGTGGTGTTGATGATTCTGGATAATGGATAGATACATTTGGGTCCCTACCTGTGTGTTTGTCGCTGCTTATACTTTGATACTGTAGGTTTGTTACGATTAGCGGCTTTTCTAGAGGTTGTAGCTTTCTCCATATATTTCTTTCGCACCCTTGATTTTGAGCAGCTGCTATATGTATTAGGCTGGGTGCCCATCTCCAGAAACCCAATATCATCTAAGGACTCTTTGACATATACAAGCCATGGGATGTCCACTGCTACAGACAGACTTAAGCAGTCTCCAATAACGATGTGATTTACTGGGGCAGACTCCCTGGCCCAAATAGATCGCCACAGGAGAAGCGGTGCCAGTTTGATTTTGTTCTCAGTATAGGGCATACCAAGATCCTCGTGGCACCTAATGGTGGAACAACCACGAGGTATAGCTAATACTTCGTTAAAAAAAGTTTTTTCTATTCTCTGTAACCCACCGGTGTCCACCATACCCCATATACCTGCCCTATTGGTCGTGGTAGACACAGACTTCGATGTATAGGCAATCAGTAGCTCTTTAACGAGATTAGTGGGCAGTGTTTTTGTAATTTTCTTTTTTTTTTTTTTTTTTTACAAACGTTCTGTAACCCCACTGTGGTCTCTTCCAGCATAGAAGTACTATAAGACACCATTGGCTTCAATGTAAATTTACTCTCGACAAAGACACTGAGGTAAGCAAAGGCAGTCATCATCTTCTCAACTCTGACATTGCTAATAAGGAAAAGTGGGATTGTCTTAGGGTGCTTACCACACCTCATAATAATTCTTTTGTTTGCATTAACCTGTAAGTTGAGAGCCCTCATAAAACTGATGTAATTGTCAATAATCCCCTGTAACGCTCTCCCTGTTCTTGAAACTAAAACTGCATCATCCACGTAGAGCAGAATCAGGAGGGGGCGAGTTCCCACATAAGGGGCATCTCTTGATCTGGAGGTAAGTGCTGCCTCAATTCTGATTGTGTAGAGCAAGAAGAGGAAGGGAGTGAAGACACAACCTTGCCTCACTCCTCACTCTATATTGAACAAGTCCGTACACTCACCATCCTTTCCAAAACACTTTAGTCTTCAAATATAATTGTCTAATGAAGCTAATGATATATTCCCCAATACCCATCTCAATCATGAGTGGCCAGAGCTTAGAGTGTGTAACACAGTCAAAAGCTGCCGATAGGTCCATGAAAGCCATGAACAAAGTGCACTTCTTAACAACTGCATATTTTGCTATAACCTTGCTCAAGTTCAGGCACAGGTCATTGTGCCCATTCCCGTCGTAAACCCATATTGGGTATCTACAAGAATTTTATTGGTGTGTGCCCACTCATCTAACCTTTGGAGCAGGATAAAACCTTTTATTTTGGCTGGCGAGTCCAAAAGAGAAATGGGTCTATAATTCATTGGTTCAGTCCTATTGCCTTTTATAAATGGGGACAATAACTGATCTTTTCCCCAAAAGAGGTGGGCTGACCTTTGCAATAGCATTAAAAACGTTGATGATCAATGGACCCATAACTCCTGACAATCCAGGTATACAGCCGCAGGGAACCCATCCAGGCCAGGTGCCTTCCCTCTACAGCTCCCTGTAAGGACCTCCTCTAGTTCGAACCCCAGAGGCATAGGAGCAGCCTTGTTTATCATATAGACCCTACTCGCTACAACCCCTTGATCACATGAGTAGATGTTAGAGAAATGTTCAATCCATTGCAGATCCTGCACATGAATCTCTGTGGAGTGATCTGACCAATCTCTAAAATATGGGGAGTTCAGCACCCTCCAGAAGGTGGCACTGTCTTTAGTTTGACTCGCTTCCCTAAAGGATTCCCACCCCTTCTCCCTGATCTTCCTTGCCCTTTCCTCCCATGTTGTCTGATACTCAGCCCTTGCTCTTTTTTATCAGGCCTCTATCCCTCGGCTCGGCACATAAAGCAGAATGGAGTTTAGCAAGGGCTTTAGGTAATTCCGAATTAAACCAACCCCCAGGGAACGACTTCGCTAGATCAGATACTCTTATGAATTCTAGTCTTATCATGTCTGTAATATCCCTAAAAGCCTACTTAATCTCAGTAGGTTCGCCTTCCATGTCAAGACATAGGGAAAAGGCCAATTGCTTGTCATGGAGCAGGGAGGGCATAAAGATGTCCTTGCCCACCTTGGCCCATTTGATCGTAAAACCATTTTTCCTTCCTAGGATCGGCCTATACGCTGTTGTAGTCAAAGGCTTTTTCATTCCCACCGCCTTCCAACTACACCACAGCAATGCATGATCGCTGAAACCAATAAATTCAGCCTTGAATCCCACCAGAAAGGTTCCCCAACAACATTGAACTAAAGATTTTGTCAATAGTGGAGGAGCAGTTCCTACCCAGAAAGGTCAGTACCAGTCCACTCCCCTCCCTTCTCCCAATATTTTGTGATTATATTTTACAACAGAATAATTAAGGGTGTTACCATACTTGTCATGCCTAATGCGCACCATTGACTCTTCATTACTATCTGCTAAGCCACAGCTTGCTTTTGGAGATATTAGACTGTGATGGGCGTCAGAGCCTCCAATCCAAAGCAGCTCCACTGGTTTCTGCTGGTCCTGTCTGTAGTAATTGGCTTGGATGATCTCAGCTTGAGTGGAATGCTCACTATGCTTTGTCTTGGGCTGAGGCCTCTATGACCTCATAGTAGAATGTGGAGTGGGAGATGAGAAGTGAGCAGAGTGAAGAGCAGGTTGTTCATGGTTGCTGATGGATGGGATGCTCTAATAAAGGACCTACATTTCTTACTGGAAGATTAGTTGGAGTGACTCTTTTCTACACTGGTGACGAGGGTCTGAGGAGCATCTCAACACAAACGATAACTTTGAGGATTCTGGACGTTTTTTAAGCTTTTTATTTGGAAACATTGTTTTCTCCATTTTTTAATCCTGCATGATCCGGTCCTTGAACTACTAAACATTGCTGTTTCTCCTAAGGACCTTTGCGAGATTCAAGATTCACAAGGTCCTTTAATTTTTTTAATTTATTTTCAATTTTTGCCTTACCTCTGCCAACCGTTTCTCTGTCTCGCGCTCCTTAGCGCGTTCTCTTCCTCCCTGACACGAGCAAGTCGTTTCCTTGACAACTGAGGCTGGCGTTGCACCCGTGCAGGAAATCTAACTCGCGCTCAGGAGGGCGCGAGTAAAAGTGTCAGCAGTTTCAGTTCCCTGACTCGCGCTTGTAAGGAAGCGAGTAAAACAGCAAGTGTTATAGTTTAAGCTAGTCGCATTACATTTAACTCACATTCAGGAGGGCGCGAGTAATTTCAAGTGCCCTTGACAGGGGAGAAAGGGAAAAAGGACGACTAGGAAACAAGATATATTTCCTATAGAAAATAATCTGATCAAACCAAAGTAAAACAAAGACAGTGTCTACTATCAGTGTCCACTCTGATGAGACTCTCATGAAAGTTGAATCTGCCCAGGCCGTGAGTAAAATCACACCACCATTGGAACCTGAAAACCAAAAGGAAAATGGTACAATATCTCCCCCCACATTGGATAAAATCTCACCACAATCAGAACCTCAAAGTCAGAAGGAAAATGACACTGTTTCCGGAACAGGTTCCGCAGCCGATAACAGCAGCATTGACCTCAACTTGTCCATTTCTAGTTTCCTCAAAAAAAGCAAAGAATCAGGATCTATGTCTCTGCAAGTAAGTGCATCCACTCTGTTACTGGGTAGGGTTTATCACCACATCATTTCACATTTTGAAATTATGTCATGTTTCCAAATGTAAAGTTGGCTCACAGTAGTGAGGTTGCTGACATGTTAGTGGCTAAATAAATCAGTAGGTTTGACCGGATTCAGCTTGAGGTCATTGTTTTGGGATCAGCCCCAATAAGTTGGTCACTGAAAACATTGTGTATGTTTATGAAAATAACTTAGGTGGGCTCTGTTTAGTGTTCCTCCAAAATGCATCCATCATAGCTCAGCATTATGAGTGACATTTATTAGTAGACTTACTTAAAAGGCTTATTATGTCAAATGTATGTGATCTGAATGTTCTTTCCTTCTGTGATATCAGGTATCTTTTTTATTCCTTTGATTATTTGGATGCCATAATTTTGTATCCTAGTCTACCATTGTGATGGATCCTTCCTATAATAATTTTAGATTTCACTTTGGACTCAGTGCCACAGAACAGCCATCTCATATGCTGGCTGAACTTGCTCTCAGCTGAGTTTAATTTCTTGTGCTTAGCTTCTTAATGTTTATATAGTGTATTTTCTGTACCTACATATTATTTTCCTTTAGACTAGTATCTGTATATTTTTAAAAAATAAGTCACCAGAGTAAGGGTCTTTTTCTATGACCTTCCCAATCTGTAGTTAATTGCACAAGAATGACATCTAATGGAAATGTTTTGGTTACATTTTCATTTTTTGCAATGGTGGCTTTGTGTCTTTCACTAACCTTATCAGGCTTAAATTTGCAATCCTTTGCATGGTTTGTCTAACTTAGGTGATTCTGCCTTGGGACCTCAGCAGAAGTTGCAACCTGTACATGTTCTGACAGAGCCAACCCAAACTCAGTGTGATTCAGACAAACCCCTACCACTATCCAGGAGTCACCCTCAAGCACTCCACAATCTTTTTCAGCTGTGATTCAGAACATAGCCATTATGACCCAGGTGATGACAATGGATCTTATGGACCTACAGAAGGCCAAAGGACTCGACATCTCTCCCGACACTGGGTTGAGTTACCCCCACCCACACTCAAGCCCCATCCCCTCTGGACTCCCCAACAGATGAATCAGCCTCTTTCTCTGTAGTCGTCCAGCATGAACCATAAGTTACAGCTACCACCTACTGAGGTCAAAGCCACCATAGTAACAGAGGAGCTAGAGCCCATGCAGACCTTCACAAACCCACTTAACATATTCAGTGAAGCTCTGATTGACACTCTGATGGGCACCTGGGACAAACCATGCTCCTGTCTGCTGGTAAATGGGAAATTTGTTAGATGCCATAGATCTGCTCCAGGTGACACTGTCTTCCTCACACAGCATCCCCTGCCCAAGAGCCTTGTGGTCCAGACCTCTACCAGTAGGTTGGAACCAAACTAATTCCCTACAACTCATCTTGATCTTGGTAGCAAGTAGAAATATGTGGACACATTTGGAAAACAGATGATAACCTGGAGGTTACCTCAGCTAGGTTGGCCTTTTGTTCAGTAATGCTTAGCAGCCTCTGAGAATGATATTCACATCCACTGTGTGACATGGTCAAGAAGAACTTGCTGGCAGTTCCTGATGAATTTAGCTTTAGCCTGGGGCAGATAATTCACAATGGCTAATACGCAGCAAAAAAGCCATCCACTCTGGGCTGATCACTACTGAATGCTTAGGCTATGCAGTTTGTACTGGTGTGGTGATTCAGCGCCACACATGTATGAGGATATTATTATTGTTCGTTTCTTGTGCTGAAGAAGGATGGATGCCTTTGTCCTAACGTTCTTCGACTTCACCCGGTCACTTGGACAATGCGATGCGTAAAGAGCGACAGCGCACTAGGCCTGCATTCTCAGAGCCTGCTTCTGGGTTGGCTCTGTGCCTCCCCAGGTTTCCGGGCACGAGAGCTACCACCGCCCAACTGAGTTAGTTTTATGAGGCTGTGCACCTCATTTTTGGGCAGACCAACACCCTGCGACACCTTCGGGCCCAATAGGGTTGGAGGGGGTGGCCCCCTTGAGTTCTGCGCCGGTGGTTCTGGAGAGCCCCTCGGGATCCATTGTTGGATCGGTGGTGACATCAGTCATGCCAACACGACCTTCCTCGGCGCCGGCAAAAACATTGATGCTTCCAACGTCAGTCGGGCCCATGATCGACGTCTTCCCCATACTTATACCGAACTCCGGCCGGGAGCCAGACTGACATCGTTCGACGCCAGTTCTGTCTTCGATGGGGCCTACATACCGCAGGTTAGATCCTGACCATTATTCTTATGGGATTAGGTACGGGTTGAAGTGTGAAGGGGTCACTGGACCCTTTAGAATTCTACCTGGAAGTGGACTGGGCACATGAATTGGGTGAAGCTGGCGGTCTGGATACCTCTCCTGTTGCTGTCATATTTTCTTCCCCTACTGTGGATACAGAGGAGGGCGCATCTGTAAAGTAGTCCAATACTTCAATAGTAAGGTAATGTCAAGTATTTACTTTAATCAGGATACAAAAGGAAACCTTCTTCTTTCTTCGGAAATCCCAGCCAGAGTGCCGTTACCAGCCTCCCCCCAACATTCCAAGATCCCTCCATTCCATTACAACGTTCTGTATCCCAAGTTATAACACATTTCCCTCCCTAAAACAACAAATAACAAGATGGGAAAGATAAATAAATTGTATGATCACAATCTTACATTAAATCACAGAATGTGATTATCAAAACAAATAAATAAAATAGAGATACAAAACAATATTATACAACATTAACACTAAATCTTCAATTAAACAAAATCTCTAAGGTTGAACGGTGGACAACGTTTCCTCGCATTAAATTTCACCCTCAAAGCAACAGAATCACTATTCATAACATTGCCACTATAATTCTTTTGATTTCCAGCCACCCCTACCTCCTCAGGAGTTTCCTCTGAGGCTTCTGCAGGATCCAACAACTCATAACCACTTCCATTTTCCCCACTCTCAACAGGTCGTGCAATTTCCTTACCAAAACCACTCCTCCCTCCTATCAGGTGATCCAAACACTCCCCTTCATTAAAGTCAACACAATTACCACAACACTTCGCCACTCTTCTCACATTCCACACTTTGCCATCCTGCGTAACCACACTATTCCTTAACACCTTGACCACCTTGAGAGCCTTTCCAAACTTACTTTCAGTCTTTCTTAAAAAACCAGGCTTACGTATCTTAACCCAATCTCCAACTACAAAGTTAGGTACCTTTACATTCCACTTTCTGTCATAAATGTCCTTAATCTTCATCTGTTTTCCTTTAACCCTTTCCCTGATTTCTTCCAAAGACACCTTTTCCCATTCTTTGCCCTGTTTCCTCTTGAACCACCAAGGACATAACTTTGACACCGGATGTCTTCCCCTCAACAATCTAAAAGGACTTACTCCTGTGGTGGATTGTGGAGTAATTCTGTAATGCCACAATTTTTCTCTTAACTTGTCCTTCCACAGTCCTCCAAAACCACGTGCCCATACAATGCTATCTTTAAGAACACGGTTAAATCTCTCCACCTGTCCGATACCTTGTGGTTCATACAATGGAGTAGTAACATGTTTAATGTTGCTATACCTAAAAAACCTTTGTGTGTTTTCAGCAATCAGTTGAACCCCATTATCAGAAATCAAGACTTCTGGATAACCTTCCCTAGCAAAAATCTCCTTGAAAAATTCTATGATCACCCCCGCTGTTACACATGGAACCATTTTTACCTCTGGCCATTTTGAAAAGTAATCAATAAGCACTAAAGCATAACGTGCATCATATGGCAGAGAATGAAACGGACCGGAAATGTCGAATCCCAATTTCTGCCAGGGAGAAGTCGGCCAAGAGACGGGAACCAGAGGTGCAGGCACCGTTCTTAACATTTTTTCAGCGTTCACACAAACATCACATTCTCTGACAACTCTATCCACCATTTTATCTAATCCCGGCCACCAAAAAACACGTGCGTACCAAGCGTTTCATGGATGACATGCCCGGGTGCCCCTCATGATCTATAGTCAAAATGGTCTGCAACAAACCTCTGGGAGGAATGCACTTCCCTTTCTTGAATAGCATCTCATTTTCCACTTCCAGTTCACCTCTGACCTTAGCAAACGGTTCTAATTCCGCTGCAACCTTACATTTAACTGGCCTTCCATCTCTCACATACCCCTTTACCTCCTGTATTACATCATCATTTTTCTCACAATCCTTCCAAACTTCTTCTTTGATGCTCCCAAACTCATCAGTCATGTATCCTGACACAGTGGAAATTACTTCATTCTCCAACAGCTCATGAAATGCATTATCTTCTTTTGCCTCATTCTGTGGAAGTCTAGACAAACAATCTGCCACCACATTACTCTTCCCCGGTACATATTCCACTTTGAAACAATACTCTTGCAATTTTGACACATGTCTGGCAATACGAGCCGTGGCATTCCAACCCCCACCTGGAGAAAGAATTCCCACTAAGGGTTTATGATCAGTTTGCAGAATAAAATTTGTACCCCAGATATAATCTCTAAAATGTTCAACAGCCCAGATGCATGCCAACAACTCCTTCTCAATCACAGCATATTTTCTCTCCGCATCATTTAACGTACGTGAAGCAAACGAGACATTCCACCTGTCCTTACCACATCTTTGAGATAACACACCTCCAATTCCATACATGCTTCCATCGACCGTCACCACACATTGTGCTCCCACACTGAAAGGTCTCAGAGTGGGAGCTTCCACAATTTCCCTTTTTATTCTCTCAAAAGCTTCATTTTGCTTTTCCGACCACTTGTACTGGACACCTTTCCTTGTAAGTTCCCTCAAAGGTTCAATTTTTGTGGCGAAATTTTCAATAAATTTACTATAGTACTCACATAATCCAGTAAAAGATAGTAGTTTCTCCCTATTATCAGGAGCAGGAGCCTTCATAATAGCATCCACCAAAGACTGTTTTGGAACTACACCATCACCCGATATGGTATGACCCAAATATTCCACAGATTTGGCAAAAAACGTACACTTTTTTACCTTTAGAGTCAGTCCATTTTTCTTCAAAACATTACATACATTTACCACATGTTCCTTATGATCTTTTTCATTTCTGGAAAATATTAATATGTCATCTTGAAAACACTTGACATATTTATCCATGTCTTTGAACAAGTGGAACATTGCTCTCTGAAAAACTGATGCTGCAGAGGCTAAGCCAAATGGCATCCTCTTGAATTGAAACAAACCCTGTGGGTTGATAAATGCTGTAAGATGTCTAGAATCCTCGGTCAACTCTATCTGATGATATGCTGATCTTAAATCCAAAGTGGTGAAAATGTTCGCTCCTTCCAGCAGGCTAATCACCTCGTTGATCTTAGGCAGTGGGTGACAATTCACAATAATATTCGCATTGACAGCCCTCAAATCCACACATAACCTCAAAGACTTGTCAGGTTTACGGTTCAACACAATTGGAGATACCCATTCAAAGGATTCAATTTCTTCTATAACATTGTTATCTATCATCTCTGATAATATGTGTTTTAACTCTTCTCTTACACTTATAGGCACATTCCGGAGTTTTTGTACAACAGGTTTAGCATTATTCTTAACCTTTATCTTGTGGCTGTAATTCTCTAATTTACCTAACTCTTTGGCGAATACTTGTGGAAACTTGTCAATAATCCATTCCTTGTTCTCCCCGCTTCCTACTGCCAAGACCTGTTCCTTACTCCTAGGGTTCAAAATGATGTTCAATTTACCCTGATCCTTCCAACCTAAAACATTCACTCCTTTTGCCGCCACATGCAACTTAATGTTAGCTCTCCTTTCTTTAAATACAATTTCCGTCTCAACAAACCCCATCACATCAATAGTTGTACCTTCAAAACTCTCAGCCACAATGTCAGATTCATTTAAATCAGTCATGTCCCAAATTCCTTCAAACATTCGTTCAAAATAGTCCTGAACAATAATCGTCCACCGCGATCCTGAATCTGCCATAAGTACCAACTTTTTTCCTTCCACTAGCACCTCACACATAGGGCTTTTTGATCCATCGCCTTCACCACTCTTCAGTGACAACACCGTGCCACTTTGTATATCACCTCCATCCACCTCACATTTTCTAATATTCAGACACGCCATTTTCCCTCTCGACATGTTAATAACTTTTTTTAAATCTCTGCATACCCTAGCAAAATGCCCCACTCTACCACATTTCTTACACTCCTTGCCAATAGCAGGACACTGAGATGATGATGCTAAATGACTTAAACTACCACACCGAAAACAAGCATATTTATCCGACTTGTCATACCTTTCTTTTTTTCCTACCACACTGTTACTGGCATTTACATAACTATTAGTGTTCCCTCTCACAGCGCCCACCACATCCAATTCCGTATTACTAGCCTTGTCTGACTCTTGTATTGTTTTTATCCATTTATCTGACTGCTCCAAGGCTTTAGCAGTTGCAATGACATCTTGTAACTTAGGATCCCCCATAACCCACAAATGTTCCTGAATTTTCCTGCTTTTTACGTGCACAATAATTTGATCTCTGATCATTTCATCAGTCATTGCTCCAAAATTACAATGTACAGATAAACCACGCAGTGCCGTCAAAAAATCATCAAAAGTTTCTTCAGGATGCTGTATTCTCGTGTAAAACTTGAACCTATTTAATGCTATGCTTGGTGTAGGCCTGAATCTATTTTCCAATCTCATTAATGCTTCTTTAAAAACATCCAATTCCCCATCCCCTTGTTCTAGGATAGTAACCGGTGGTAAGGTTCTAAATACCATTTGTCCTTCCGAGCCTAAACAATGTAGTAAAATATTTTTTTTTCTTTCCTTCGACATGTTTTCATCATCCATCGCTTTCATATAGGTCAAAAATTCTTCCTTCCATCTGGACCAAGGCATAGGTGGATCACCTTTTGTTTGCAAAAATGTAGCCGGTGGTTCAAATTGCATTTTAATATAATGTAATGCTGGAGAGTTTTATTATATATATATATATATATTTTTTTTTTTTAAATTCCAACACAATTTGAACTCCAATCCACCTACTGTGTCTAGATGTGAGTCTTTCTTCGCCTTTTTTTTTTTTCTTAGTGCAGTCCTTTTTCCATTATAATTGAAAACAGGAAACCGGAAGACCCTTCTCATGAAGCACTCATCTAGATTAAGCCGATGTCTTAAACTAGCAACATAAGCAAATATGGTAAGCCACACTCGTCTTCTCGTCTTTTATAGTTTCAACGTGTGTTTATTTAGTCCCCCAACAGCGCGAGAAGAACTCCAAAGCTCGTTTATCCTGGCAACAGCGCGAGGAGAACTTCGCAGCACGGTTATTCTGAGCGTGCTATTCTGCCGTTGGAAAAATGCTGCCGCGCGGTAAAGAATGGCAGCGCGCGGCGTGTTTAAATGTTGCTGTATATCAACCACAGCAACCACCGCTATAAATTGCTCATAACCTGTACAGTAATTAATCCAGAAAAATATGTATATATTCACCCTGCACGATCTGTCCGCAATCTGGTGCAGTAATAATCCGTTAAGAGACAGAACAACTTCTTAAACGCGTATAGGTCCACTTTAGAGATACTGTATTCCAGGTAAAAGTATCTCCAAACTCTCGTCGCCACTGTAAAGTAGTCCAATACTTCAATAGTAAGGTAATGTCAAGTATTTACTTTAATCAGGATACAAAAGGAAACCTTCTTCTTTCTTCGGAAATCCCAGCCAGAGTGCCGTTACCAGCCTCCCCCCAACATTCCAAGATCCCTCCATTCCATTACAACGTTCTGTATCCCAAGTTATAACAGCATCATGTTCTATGGCGGTGAGAAGGGCGTCCTCTGCCTAGAGCTACCTTCTGTGGCAGTAAGAACTAACCTCCTGACAGAGGTGCTTCAGCCTGGGACTTCCACCTCAGAACCCTTTTCATCTTTTAACGAAGCACTCAGTGATTTCCTACTGGCTACATGGTCCAGATCCAGCCAAATGGTTTCTGATGGAAGAGATACAGCCAGATTCACAATACATTGTGGGCTGGACATGACTGACTCACTCGCAGATCGTTTGCATCGACTGTGGCCTTATGGCGCCTAACTTCGTCAATTTCCTACCAGCCACTGAGGTGTGTATGCTGCACAGCCTCTGCATGGCTGCAGATGCGGGTTTCCCACGTGCTCATGTATCAGGGAACCAGCAGTCCACCACCACCCCCACTGCATCTTCCAAACCTTACTAGTCTGTCGCTCCATCCCAGACCAGTTGGGGGCAGGATTCGCCATCAGCTGCCCCACTGGGAATCTATCATGATGGACATGTGGGTGTTGCAAATATTTCGAATAGTGGAGGATCACTTGGCCCTTCTCCGTGAAGAGGCTATGGCTCTCTTGGCCAAGGGTGGGTCAGTCCATCCCGGGTGGGGGCAGAAAACAGCCAAAATAATGCCTGAAACACAAAGTGAAATGAGCCATTGTCACTGTAATGCACGCCAATCGTCATTACAGTGTAAAAAAAAAAATGCCTGGGGAAGCTCAAAAAAACAAAGGTGGAACAGAAACAGCAGAGAGATTTGGTGGTCATGTGATGAGGATGGTACGGTTCCGTCCTCAGCATGCAAGGGATTAAAATACCCAGATCTTTCACTTATCTGGGTGAGTGAGTAGGCATCTTGGCATGGGAACTGTATGAAGCATACAGGTGAAGGCTCACACTTGCCATAATATTTTTTAATTTTTTTTGTTTGTTTTTTTGTTTTAGTGCATTGCTCTTCTTTGTTTATCCTGATTGAATTGTATCCTGAAGTTTGCTCACAAAGACAGTGTGCTCCAAATTTTCTCTTGTCCACCAAATTGCGTTTTGAGCCTTACTTTTCATTCCCTACTGAAAACAGCAGACACATAGCATTCCTTCCTAGGGTCTTGACTCATTGCAGTTGGTCTGTCTGACGATTCTCCATGTGGCATCCGGTCTAAAACTAGCTTCTGATAACTTGGATTTTATAGCTTGAAATATCTTTATGTGATATGAAACATTTTCCAAAGAAACTAAGAAAAGGGCATTGCACATGGTTTAGCACTTTTTTTTTTTTTTTACATAAGTCCAGTGTTACTAGTATATCCTGGCTAACAATAAAATATTATTCTCATAAATTGAATCCTTCCTTGGTACAAATATCTTCTGATCACATGTATGTATTAAATCAATATTCATGAAATATATTGGCGAATAGAGCTCATGCGTTTTCTGGTTCTTATCCTTTTTCACAAAAAATGATAATGATTCTTTCCACAACACGATTGTCTAAACCGATAGCCATCTGAAAGATGCTCAGAATGAGCACCAGTTCATCAATAAATATAGTCAGCTCAGTGGGAGTCCTGTTTGTTTAAGATACCTTGTACATTTCAAGTCCCATTGATGCCACTGTTACTGCTACTGATGTAGTGCCCTCACATTTACTATTAAAGTGAAATTTAGGCAGTCAAGTGTCCTAGAAACATTGTTTTATTATTTATCATTGCTACCCATGCATTGTTTTTCCTTTCAAGTGTTATCCAAAGAATCCTCTTTCATTATTTCTTCTCTTCTCAATTGCACTATGTATTAAGGTTTTTTTAGTATTCTTATACTGCTTTAGTCAACATTGTTGATTTTTTTTTTTCTCATAGTTACTTTGCATATTCTGGGAATTCTACAACAGGTCTGGTTGAATCACTAAAGTTGAATGCATATTTTTTCTTTAAAGGCACTTTACTTTTTAGTTCATTATCTATTTCACCTTGACCTCTCGCCACTTGCCATTCAACAAAAAAAGCTTATCAGTTTACACTTAGTTTGGTTCTTCAAGCTGAATCCTGTATACATTCATATTTTTCAACAAATTGAGGATCATTGAGAGTAGTTCCCCCATATGTGATCCACCAGTCTTTTTTTTTTTTTGCTGAGGCGAATACCAATCCTGTAAAAAGTGTCCATTACAAAGGATGAATCCCTCATGTGGTGGGATGCAACATTTTAGGCAAGACACCTTGTGGCATGTTTTTAACCTGTATTTTCCACATAAGATGTATGTGTTAGTATTTCTTGTACATATCTTATATGCATGTGTCCCATACCAGCAGTTATATCCAATTTTACATAATTAGCTATTTTTAGGTTAAGTGTAAGCGTTCAACCTTCTGTATATGTTTAGTATACTTACTGTGGGCTTAAAGCTATTTCATTTGTTAGTTTAAGTGTCACTTAAAAATCCTTGCTTGCTAGTGGTCAGTCATGTGTCTTTGTCCCTCCTGTGTGGGACCAACTAAGGTAAAATTACACTTTGTCCTGTTTATCTAGTCTGTAGAGATTTTTTTCTTAACTTTGTTTCCTGCTCGTGTCCAAGGAAGCTACCCTTTTCACCTGCAGAGCATTCTAGCTTCGTAACATTTGGACTTTGACTTTGTGGGCTCTCTGCTTCCTCACTCAGCTGCCTGGCTCTTGTCATTCCTTGGAGTGTGCCTGCCTGCGATCTGGTGCAGACAGCGAGGGAGGATCGCTTGATAGTATGTGTGTCCACTTTTGTAAGCACTTTTATATTTTCATTTTAAACGGCAAAACACTACGCGTTTAATTTAACTATTTCACAGCATATATCTATTTCTAATTAGTAATATATTTCATTATACGCACTCTTCGGCGAACATTGCTTTTAAATGTACTTCCATTTGGGACTTGTAGGGATGCAATTACTTTGTTTTCTACTACTTCTGCTTTTGTATAATTTATTAAACATAGTGAATACATTTATATTATTTTTATTTGTATGTATATAAATATGTTTGATGGCATGTGTAGCTGCAGATACACATGCTGTGCACATCCCGCCATCTAGTGTTGGGCTCGGAGTGTTACAAGTTGTTTTTCTTCGAAGAAGTCTTTTCGAGTCACAAGACCGAGGGACTCCTCCCCTTTCGGCTCCATTGCGCATGGCCGTCGACTCCATCTTCGATTGTTTTCTTTCCGCCATCGCGTTTGGATGTGTTCCTCTTCGCTCCGTGTTTCGGTTCGGAAAGTTAGTTAAATTTTGGAAAATTGGACGGTATTGTTTGCGTTCGGTATCGGGTTAGTTAACGCAGATCGACACAGAATTTGGAAGAGCTCCGGTGGCCCTATGGGGTTTCGATTCCCCGGCGGGGCCTGGTTGGCCCAACCACGTGCGTCTTCAAGGCTAATGGAACGGACCCCATTCCGCTTCTGCTCCGAATGCCACAACAAGTATCCTTACACAGATCAGCATCTGGTCTGTAATTTGTGTTTGTCTCCCGAACACAAAGAGGATACCTGCGAGGCCTGTCGAGCGTTTCGGTCGAGGAAAACGCTAAGAGACCGGAGAGCAAGAAGACTTCAAATGGCGTCGGCGCCGACAGGACACCAAAACGTGGAGGAAGAAGAAACCTTCTCCATAGCGGATTCGGACTCGGACGAGGCCGAAACCGAACAGGCGCCGAAAACCGTGAGTAAAACACCCATGGCCAAAACTCACGGAAAATACATTAAAGCCCAGGGGACGCCACCACCAGCAGGCCATGGCTTAACCCGAAAAGTAGGTGACCGACCATCGGCACCGAAAAAGGGCACGCAGGTGTCGAAGTCATCCGTCTACGGTTGAGATACCGGCACAGAACAGGCTCGACACCGAGACACCGGGTCAGAGCAATCTCGACATCGAGAAACCGGCACCGAAAAAGATCAACACTGAGATATCAGAACACCGAAAGCCAAAAAAGTGTCTTCGGAGCCGAAAAAGACAATTGAAAAAGTTTCGATACCGAAACATCCGGCTTTGGAGCCGAAACCAAGTTCCTACACTGAGGAGCAAGGACTGTCCTCACAATTGCAAGGGCACAAATTTGGGCAGGAACTAGAAGCTGGTGAGCCAAATTACACACAAAGAAGTCTCCACATTCAAAAAGAGACAGGGAAAATAAGAACTCTCCCTCCAATCCGAATGAAAAGGAAACTTGCTTTCCAAAAGAAAGACAAGCAGCCACAAGCAAAGGTGGCAAGACAAGTAACTCCGCCACCATCACAACATCGCTCACCACAGCCATCACCAATGGCCACTCCACCAATAATGCAGTCCCCAACGCATACAGGGATGAGCCAAGATGATCCTGACGCATGGGATCTTTATGATGCGCCTGTATCAGATAACAGTCCCGACTGCTACCTAGCGAGGCCATCACCACCTGAGGACAGTACTGCTTACACACAGGTGGTGTCCAGAGCAGCCGCGTTTCACAATGTCACCCTGCACGCAGAACCGATTGAATATGACTTTTTGTTTAATACTCTGTCGTCCACACATAGTCAGTACCAGAGTCTCCCTATGTTGCCGGGAATGTTGAAACACTCCAAACAAGTATTTCAAGAGCCTGTGAAAGGCAGGGCCATCACTCCAAGGGTGGAAAAAAGTACAAACCACCACCAACAGACCCTGTGTACATCACGCAGCAATTAACACCGGACTCAGTGGTAGTAGGTCCAGCTCGCAAAAGGGCGAACTCACACACATCGGGAGATGCACCACCACCCGACAAGGAAAGTCGCAAGTTTGACGCAGCGGGGAAACGGGTTGCAGCACAAGCAGCCAACCAATGGCGCATTGCCAATTCACAGGCCTTGCTATCAAGATACGATAGAGCTCATTGGGACGAAATGCAACACTTCATAGAGCATTTACCCAAAGAGTTCCAGAAGCGTGCGCAACAAGTGGTGGAAGAAGGCCAGAGTATCTCTAATAACCAGATACGGTCGGCAATGGACGCAGCAGACACAGCTGCAAGAACTGTAAATACAGCGGTCACCATACGGAGACACGCATGGCTACTCACCTCAGGATTCAAGCCAGAAATTCAACAGGCGGTGCTGAATATGCCCCTTAACGGACAGCAGTTGTTTGGGCCGGAAGTGGACACTGCTATCGAGAAACTTAAAAAGGACACAGATACGGCCAAGGCCATAGGCGCACTCTACTCCCCACAGAGCAGAGGCACATTTCGAAAAACGAAGTTTAGAGGGGGGTTTCGAGGACAGAGCACAGAACCCTCAACCTCACAAACAAGGCCCACATACCAGAGCCAGTATCAGGGGGGAAGTTTTCGGGGACAATACAGAGGAGGACAGTTCCCTAAAACTAGAGGAAAGTTCCAAAGTCCCAAGACACCGCAAAATAAACAGTGACTTCATTGTCACAAATCTCCAACACATAACACCAGTGGGTGGGAGACTCACAAATTTTTACCAAAACTGGGAGGAAATAACAACAGACACGTGGGTCCTAGCCGTTATCCAACATGGTTAGAGCATAGAATTCCTACAATTCCCTCCAAATGTCCCACCGAAAACACACAACATGTCCAAACAACACATGGATCTATTACAACTGGAGGTCCAAGCGTTTTTGCAAAAAGATGCAATCAAACTAGTTCCAATTCATCAGAAAGGAACGGGTGTTTACTCCCTGTACTTTCTCATACCCCAAAAAGACAAAACTCTAAGACCCATTTTAGATCTCAGAACCTTAAACATTTACATCAAATCAGATCACTTTCACATGGTGACACTGCAAGACGTTATCCGATTGCTCAAACAACAAGACTACATGACAACATTAGACCTCAAGGATGCGTATTTCCATATACCCATACATCCTTCCCTCAGAAAATACTTAAGGTTTGTAATCCAAGGAGTACATTACCAGTTCAAAGTGTTGCCATTCGGAATAACAACAGCGCCAAGAGTTTTTACAAAATGCCTTGCCGTAGTGGCAGCCCATATCAGAAGACAGCAAATACATGTGTTCCCGTATCTAGACGATTGGTTAATCAAAACCAATACGCAAGAACGGTGTTCACAACACACAAAATACGTTATAGAAACCCTTCACAAGCTAGGGTTCTCACTCAACTACAACAAATCACACCTACAGCCGTGTCAAATACAACAGTACTTAGGAGCAATAATCAACACAAAAAAAGGGATTGCCACTCCAAGTCCACAAAGGGTACAAGCATTCCAAAACGTAATACAGGCCATGCATCCAAACCAAAGGTTCCAGGTAAAATTTGTAATGAAGCTACTAGGCATGATGTCCTCATGCATAGCCATTGTCCCAAACGCAAGATTACACATGCGGCCCTTACAACAGTGCCTAGCGTCACAATGGTCACAAGCACAGAGTCAACTTCAAGATCTAGTGTTGATAGACCGCCAAACATACACCTCACTTCAATGGTGGAATACTATAAATTTAAACAAAGGGCGGCCTTTCCAAGACCCAGTGCCTCAATACGTGATCACAACGGATGCTTCCATGGTAGGGTGGGGAGCACACCTCAACCAACACAGCATCCAAGGACAATGGGGCACTCAGCAGAGACAGCTTCATATAAACCACTTAGAACTACTAGCAGTATTTCTAGCGTTGAAAGCATTTCAACCACTAATAACCCACAAACACATTCTTGTCAAAACAGACAACATGACAACAATGTATTATCTGAACAAACAAGGAGGGACACACTCGACACAATTGTGTTTCTTAGCTCAAAAGATATGGTATTGGGCGACTCACACCCACATTTGCCTAATAGCGCAGTTCATACCAGGGATTCAAAATCAGTTAGCCGACAATCTCTCTCGGGTCACCAACAGATCCACGAATGGGAAATTCATCCCCAAATACTAAAATCTTACTTTCAAAGATGGGGAACACCGCAAATAGACCTATTTGCAACAAAAGACAACACAAAATGCCAAAACTTCGCATCCAGGTACCCACAAGCTCACTCTCAAGGCAATGCGTTATGGATGAATTGGTCAGGGATATTTGCTTACGCTTTTCCCCCCTCTCCCACTCCTTCCGTATCTAGTAAACAAATTGAGTCAAAACAAACTCAAACTCATACTAATAGCACCAACTTGGGCACAACAACCTTGGTACACGACACTACTAGACCTGTCAGTAGAGCCTCATATCAAACTGCCAAACAGACCAGATCTGTTAACTCAACACAAACAACAGATCAGACACCCGAATCCAGCATCGCTCAATCTAGCAATTTGGCTCCTGAAATCTTAGAATTCGGACACCTAGACCTTACACAAGAATGTATGGAGGTCATAAAACAAGCTAGAAAACCAACCACAAGACATTGCTACGCAAATAAGTGGAAAAGATTTGTTTATTACTGCCATAATAATCAAATTCAACCATTACACGCATCTGCAAAAAACATCGTAAGCTACCTACTACACTTACAAAAGTCCAAATTAGCTTTTTCATCCATTAAAATACATTTGACTGCAATTTCAGCTTATCTGCAAATTACGCACTAAACTTCATTATTCAGAATCCCAGTCATAAAAGCATTTATGGAAGGTCTGAAAAGGATTATTCCACAAGAACACCACCAGTTACTTCGTGGAACCTTAACATCGTATTAACACAACTCATGGGTCCACCATTTGAACCCATGCACTCATGTGAGATACAGTACTTAACATGGAAAGTAGCCTTTCTAATAGCTATCACATCTCTCAGAAGAGGAAGTGAAATACAAGCATTTACCATACAAAAACCCTTTATACAAATACACAAACATAAAGTGGTTCTACGCACAAATCCAAAATTCTTACCTAAAGTCATTTCACAGTTCCACTTAATTCAAACAGTAGAACTCCCAGTGTTCTTTCCAGAACCAGATTCTGTAGCTGAGAGAGAATTACAGACATTAGACATCAAAAGGGCACTAATGTACTACATTGATAGAACCAAACAAATTCGCAAAACAAAACAATTGTTTGTTGCTTTCCAAAAACCTCATACAGGGAATCCAATATCCAAACAAGGCATTGCCAGATGGATAGTTAAAGGTATTCAAACCTGTTATATAAAAGCAAAAAGAGAACTGCCTATTACACCAAGGGCACACTCCACTAGAAAGAATGGTGCCACAATGGCTTTTCTAGGAAATGTTCCAATGACTGAAATATGTAAGGCAGCCACATGGTCTACGCCTCATACATTTACCAAGCATTACTGCGTGGATGTGTTAACAACACAACAAGCCACAGTAGGACAAGCAGTATTAAGAACATTATTTCAAACAACTTCAACCCCTACAGGCTAAACCACCGCTTTTGGAGAGGTAACTGCTTACTAGTGTATGCACAGCATGTGTATCTGCAGCTACACATGCCATCAAACGGAAAATGTCACTTACCCAGTGTACATCTGTTCGTGGTATGAGACGCTGCAGATTCACATGCGCCCTCCCACCTCCCCGGGAGTATGTAGCCGTTCGAAGTTGACAAAAAATTTAACTTGTACATTTGTAAATCTGTAAATATATCACTTTTAGTCACATTATGTACATACATACTTACTCCATTGCATGGACACTATTACTATATACACAACTCCTACCTCACCCTCTGCGGGGAAAACAATCTAAGATGGAGTCGACACCCATGCGCAATGGAGCCGAAAGGGGAGGAGTCCCTCGGTCTCGTGACTCGAAAATACTTTTTCGAAGAAAAACAACTTGTAACACTCCGAGCCCAACACTAGATGGCGGGATGTGCACAGCATGTGAATCTGCAGCGTCTCATGCCACGAACAGATGTACACTGGGTAAGTGACATTTTCCATATCTCTCTCTCTCTCTATATATATATATATGTATATATATATATATTTTATAATTTAATGTAATTCTTTATCATTTGAATTTTATTTATAGATTTTATTTATTTTTTCTCTAGTACAGTAGGACTAGAGTAATAAATAGATATGTAAATACATAGTAAGGGAATATGGGGGTCATTCTGACCCCGGCGATCATGGACCGCCGGGGCCAGGGTTGGCGGGAGCACCGCCAACAGGCTGGCGGTGCCCCACAGGGCATTCTGACCGCGGCGCTTTGGCCGCGGTCAGAAGAGGAAAACCGGCGGTCTCCCGCCGGTTTTCCGCTGCCCATAAGAATCCTCCATGGTGGCGCAGCTTGCTGCGCCGCCATGTGGATTCTGACACCCCATACCGCCATCCTGTTCCTGGCGGCTCTGCCGCCAGGAACAGGATGGCGGTATGGGGTGTCGTGGGGCCCCTGGGGGCCCCTGCAGTGCCCATGCCAATGGCATGGGCACTGCAGGGGCCCCCGTAAGAGGGCCCCACTTTGTATTTCAGTGTCTGCTTTGCAGACACTGAAATACGCGACGGGTGCAACAGCACCCGTCGCACCTTCCCACTCCGCCGGCTCCATTCAGAGCCGGCGTCCTCGTGGGAAGGTTGATTTCCACTGGGCTGGCGGGCGGCCTTTTGGCGGTCGCCCGCCAGCCCAGTGGAAATCCCAGAATCACCGCAGCGGTCTGACGACCGCGGTGCGGTGTTCTGGCGGGGGTACTTTGGCGGACGGCCTCCGCCGCCCGCCAAGGTAAGAATCAGGCCCTATATGTTTAAGGAATATAATGGGTATAATAATATGAGAAGAAAAGGAGTATTGTATGAACACAGACTGTCAAAATGTGTAATATTTGAAATTAATTTATAAGTGTACTTTTCTAACATTTAGGGCCAGATGTGGCAAACGGTTTGCGAGTCGCAAACGGAGAAAATCGCCGTTTGCGAGTCGCAAATCTGAGTTTGCTATGCAGAAATGCATTTTGCGAGTCGGGACCGACTCGCAAAATGCATTTCAGAGTCGCAAATAGGAAGGGGTGTTCCCTTCCTATTTGCGAGTCGGAGTGGTATGCAACTCCATTTGCGACCGCGTACGTGGTCGCAAATGGAGTCGCAGTTACCATCCACTTGAAGTGGATGGTAACCCACTTGCAAACTGGAAGGGGTCCCCATGGGACCCCTTCCCCTTTGTGACTGGACCCCAAATTATTTTTTCAGGGCAGGTAGTGGTCCAAGGGACCACTACCTGCCCAGAAAAAATTCAGAAACAAAAGGTTTCGTTTTTTTTTTTAAGTGCAGCTCGTTTTCCTTTAAGGAAAACGGGCTACACTTGAAAAAAAAAAAACTGCTTTATTTAAAAGCAGTCACGGACATGGAGGTCTGCTGACTACAGCAGGCCTCTATATCCGTGAGTGCCCATAGTCGTTATGGGGCCGCAATTTGCGACCCACCTCGTTAATATTAATGAGGTGGGTCTTTGCGACCCCATAGCGACTCGCAGACGGTGTCTGAGACACCGTTCTGCATTGCAAATTGCAAGTTGCAATTTGCGAGTCGCTCGGACTCGCAAATTGCAAGTCGAAATTTGGAAAGTTGCTACATCTGGCCCTTATTTCTTTCCTCACTTTTTGAATAGTGCAATGCCTATAATAATACAACATTTGATCAGTGTGATATATAAACGAGAGCAGGGATTCATAATTATCTAGTATAACAACTTATCTAGGAGCTATGCAATGACCTATGAATATGTTAAGCATAGAATAACATACACATATATATGTCTAAAATGTATATATGCACATATATGCATGCCCACACGCACACACACATATATGTATTTAACTGTGAGTAAATATACATTTGTTAAACAGGTTTAAAGAGTATGTGTATAGTTTATTGTTATGACACAGTAGCTATACATATTTCCTAAAGACCTATACAACTCTAGAATATACAAATAATCTGATTAAAATTATTTATCAACACAGGCATATGCAGTCCATTGCTGTTTGAATATGGTGGTTATGATGGAAAGAGCCAACTCTTGAGTAGTCTTTTGAAGACAAGATAGTTATCCGTGGATCTTATATTTGGGGTTAATGAATTCCATAGTTTGGCTGCACCTGTTGTCTTTTTCTTGTATGGTAGTTTTCTAAGGCAGGGTCCCAGTCTTGAGTGGAGGTTTCTTTGTTGAATGTATTTGGTTAGTTTGTTAATGATAAAAAGCGGTCCTGTTCCATGTATAGCTTTGTGGGTGAAACAAAGCAGCTTGAAGGTGGATCTTCTGGCAACTGGTTTCCAGTCTAGTGGTCTCAAGGCAGGGGAGATGTGGTCTTGGGGCTTTACATGTAATAGTAGCCTGGCAGCGAAGTTCTGAATATGTTGTATTTGTTTCATAATAGATGGAGATGATCCATGGTAGAGGCCATTGGCATAATCCAGTTTGGATAGTACAAGAGAGATAGTAGCCTGCACCTTGTGTGGAAATCTGAGGTGGGGGAAGATGCGTTGCAGAGTCTTCAAGGTGATGAAGTTTGTTCGTGTTAATTTGTCCACTTGGGCAATTATTGTTAACTTGGAGTCCATGGTAATTTCAAGGTTTCTATCTTCCTTGGATTGTTGAGGAGGTGGTCCGAGATCGTGAGGCCAGGCGCACAGTGCGTCATAATTTTTCCAGTCACCACATGTGAGTATTTCCATTTTGGAAGCATTTAGTTTGAGATGGCTCCAAGTCATAGACTGATAAACGGCTCTGAGGTAACTGAAGATTTCTGAGTTTTCAATGTTTTTGGGGCATTCCAATTTGAGTAGTATTTGTGTGTCATCTGCATAGTTGTAGCATGTGAGTTGAAAATCGTTGATCAATTCTGGTAATGATATCATGCAGATGTTGAAAAGCACAGGTGGGATGATTGATCCTTGGGGGACCCCTGCTTTGTTAGATAGGGTTTGGAGGAGAAGGGGGGGGAGAATAGATAATATTAGTTCTGTTTTGAAGGTAGGATGTAATCTAGTTGAGAGGTGTCCTTTCTGTTTTAAATAGGAGCCAAGTGTGTCTGCCATCACCCTAAGACATGTCTCTGTCAATCTATCCTCCATCCCCACTCTGACTCATAATATTAATACTGTACTCATATTTCCCTATACTAATCCACCACTAATTCTTCTTGGGTTCCGGAGTAGCGTGCTACTCACCAAAAAGCGATTCGAGCCTCGTCGGGGTAGTATTGCTACAAAAAATACTACTACAATTACAATAACATTGAGGAGCTTAAACACATTGCGCATACTTTTCTACCTTTTAAAAAAAAGAATTACATTTTTACTTTAAAATACGGTGCTTACACTATTTACAGATCTTTAATTGTCTACAGTTTGGTAACTGCTAAACAATACCATCTTTTAACCAGCCACATTGTTACTGTTTCACTTGGCTTGCTTTTCACTTTGATGTGCAAACTATAAACTTTAGTTACAACATTTGTTGCAAGTATGCTTTACGTCTGTGTTAGAGTCTCAGTGGGAGGTAGCTTTCCGGTTCTGATCACTCTGTTTAGCGAGTCCCTGAGGGAGGTCGCTTTCTGTCTCTTGATTACTCTTTAAAGATATACTAATTGTTCAATTTACAGATCCAAGCACTGCAAACTGCATTTGTTGTTTAACAGTCACTAGTCCCTTCATCCTGGTGCTTTCTACCATATAAATTATACTTCTTTTTATAAGGAACACCTTATATCTTCGCAGTTCTACAAACATTTAAAACATAAAAAACAATCACTAAGGTGCTAAATTTTCTCAACACTACTGCGGCTTTAGGTCCTATATTCAGTTTTTGTTGTTGCTTCCTCTCCCCATCCCTTCAACTGGCCTGGTAATTAAATCTTTTCATAAATCCCATTATACTATCTAGGAAAAAAGGTTTAACAGGGAAGCAAAGAAACATACGGCATGATAGTGAAATATAGCAATTTAAAGATTACAAATATGGTTTAAAGCTTGGTGTTTGAGTTACAGCATGTTATGATCGTCACCAAATATGTCATTCTGAACAAAAATAGGTGGTTATATAAAGCGCTATAAAACTTTCAGGTCTCATTTGCGCTACATACAACGTTTGTAGATATTTTCAGTTGAGCACTTTTCTTCTGGCACAACTGCTTATTAAAGCATACAAATGCTGTTACTTTGCTCAGATACGTAACTTACCCTCCACTATACCCACTTCAAGTAAACCTTGCTAAAATCAAAAGCACCCAACCACCCATTTCTCTCTTTAAAAATAATAATGTATTCTAATGATGTGAACGTATCTATTTGTAGGAAGTTGTCTGTCTGCACTATTTCAAAGTAAGGAATAGTATGCACAGAGTCAAAGGGTTCCCCTTAGAGGTAAGATAGTGGCAAAAATAGATAATACTAATGCTCTATTTTGTGGTAGTGTGGTCGAGCAGTAGGCTTATCAAAGGAGTAGTGTTAAGCATTTTTTGTACATACACAAGCAATAAATAAGGAACACACACTCAGAGACAATTCCAGGCCAATAGGTTTTTGTATAGAAAAATATATTTTCTTAGTTTATTTTAAGAACCACAGGTTCAAGATTTACATGTAATACTTCAAATTAAAGGTATTGCAGGTAGGTACTTTAGGAACTTTGAATTAGCAAAATAGCATATACAGTTTTCACATAAATCACATATAGCTATTTTAAAACTAGACACAGTGCAATTTTCAACAGTTCCTAGGGGGAGTAAGAGTTTGTTAGTTTTTGCAGGTAAGTAAACCACCTACGGGGCTCAAGTTTGGGTCCAAGGTAGCCCACCGTTGGGGGTTCAGAGCAACCCCAAAGTTACCACACCAGCAGCTCAGGTCCGGTCAGGTGCAGAGGTCAAAGTGGTGCCCAAAACGCATAGGCTTCAATGGAGAAGGGGGTGTCCCGGTTCCAGTCTGCCAGCAGGTAAGTACCCGCGTCTTCGGAGGGCAGACCAGGGGGTTTTTGTAGGGCACCGGGGAGGACACAAGTCCACACAGAAAGTACACCCTCAGTGGCACGGGGGCGGCCGGGTGCAGTGTGCAAACAAGCGTCGGGTTTGTAATAGAAAGCAATGGGAGACCCTAGGGTCTCTTCAGCGATGCAGGCAGGCAAGGGGGGGGGTTCTTCGGGGTAGCCACCACCTGGGCAAGGGAGAGGGCCACCTGGGGGTTGCTCCTGCACTGGAGGTCAGATCCTTCAGGTCCTGGGGGCTGCGGGTGCAGTGTCCCAACCAGGCGTCGAGTTCATAGAAGCAGGCAGTCGCGGTCAGGGGGAGCCTCGGGATTCCCTCTGCAGGTGTCGCTGTGGGGGCCCAGGGGGATCAACTCTGGCTACTCACGGTCTCGCAGTCGCCGGGGAGTCCTCCCTGAAGTGATTGTTCTCCACAAGTCGAGCCGGGGGCCGTTGGGTGCAGAGTGTCAAGTCTCACGCTTCCGGCGGGAAACGCGAGTTGTTTCAAAGTTGCTTCTTTGTTGCAAAGTTGCAGTCTTTGGTGAACAGAGCCGCTGTCCTCAGGAGTTCTTGGTCCTTCTAGATGCAGGGCAGTCCTCTGAGGCTTCAGAGGTCGCTGGTCCCTGTGGAAAGCCTCGCTGGAGCAGTGTCTTTAGAAGTGGGGAGACAGGTCGGTAGAGCTGGGGCCAAAGCAGTTGGTGTCTCCGTCTTCTCTGCAGGGTTTTTCAGCTTAGCAGTCCTCTTCTTCTTAGGTTGCAGGAATCTAGTTACCTAGGTTCTGGGAGCCCCTAAATACTGAATTTAGGGGTGTGTTTGGGTCTGGGAGGGCAGTAGCCAATGGCTACTGTCCTTGAGGGTGGCTACACCCTCTTTGTGCCTCCTCCCTGAGGGGGGCACATCCCTATTCCTATTGGGGGAATCCTCCAAAATCAAGATGGAGGATTTCTAAAGGCAGGGGTCATCTCAGCTCAGGACACCTTAGGGGCTGTCCTGACTGGTGGGTGACTCCTCCTTGTTTTTCTCATTATATCCCCTGGACTTGCCGCCAAAAGTGGGGGCTGTGTCCAGGAGGGCGGGCATCTCCACTGGCTGGAGTGCCCTGGGGCATTGTAACACGAAGCCTGAGCCTTTGAGGCTCACTGCTAGGTGTTACAGTTCCTGCAGGGGGGAGGTGTGAAGCACCTCCACCCAGAGCTGGCTTTTGTTTCTGTCGTCAGAGAGCACAATGGCCCTCACCACATGGGGTCAGAAACTCATCTCTCAGCAGCAGGCTGGCACAGACCAGTCAGTCCTGCACTGAACAATTGGGTAAAATACAGGGGCATCTCTAAGATGCCCTCTGTGTGCATTTTTTAATAAATCCAACACTGGCATCAGTGTGGGTTTATTATTCTGAGAAGTTTGATACCAAACTTCCCAGTATTCAGTGTAGCCGTTATGGAGCTGTGGAGTTCGTTTTTGACAGACTCCCAGACCATATACTCTTATGTCTACCCTGAACTTACAATGTCTAAGGTTTTGCTTAGACACTGTAGGGGCATAGTGCTCATGCACCTATGCCCTCACCTGTGGTATAGTGCACCCTGCCTTAGGGCTGTAAGGCCTGCTAGAGGGGGGAATTACCTATGCCACAGGCAGTGTGAGGTTGGCATGGCACCCTGAGGGGAGTGCCATGTCGACTTAGTCATTTTCTCCCCACCAGCACACACAAGCTGGCAAGCAGTGTGTCTGTGCTAAGTGAGGGGTCCCTAGGGAGGCATAAGACATGCTGCAGCCCTTAGAGACCTTCCCTGGCATCAGGGCTCTTGGTACCAGGGGTACCAGTTACAAGGGACTTACCTGGGTGCCAGAGTTGTGCCAATTGTGGAGACGAATGGTACATTTTAGGTGAAAGAACACTGGTGCTGGGGCCTGGTTAGCACTTTCATTACCACAGCTTTCAAGTTTTTCACTTCCATTGCTATATGCCTATGTGCACGCTTTCAAAGAGGATTGTACTTTTTTCATTTCAAATATAAATACGCTATACATTTAAAATGATGTTTCTAAAGCACTTACGTAGTGTATTACGAGGATAAAACCGCACATTTTTCAGCTTTATCAATATGTAATTGTTCATGAGCTCGCTTCAGTAACCTACACTTACATGTACATCGACCTACCTCTACTTCTACTTTCATCAACCTCTACTTACCTCAACCATTACATACACTCAACTCTACCTACCTTTACTTGTACCTACACCAACTTGTAACTACCTGTAACAATATATACAACTACCTCTACCTACACCCAACTCTGCCTCTACATATACCTATCTCTGCCTACCTCTCTCTACCTACACTTCTACCTACTCCTGTCTCTGCCTTCACCTACCTACACTTACCTTTAACTGCGCATAGCTCTACCTGCACCTCCCTTGACTTTTACTTACCTCTATTTCTGCCTACTTCTAATGTTAACTATCGTTAACTACCAATACTTCTTCCTAAACCCACTTCTATCTACATCTACCTCACATACAAATGCGTTTCCCTACCTCTACTGCTATTTATCTATACCTACCTCTACTTACTTCTACCTTTACTTACACCTACCTCTATCTTTACCTACACATACCCCTATTTACACCTATACCAACCTCTACCTACACCCATCTCCACTTATACCTACACATACCTTTACCTCTACCTACCTTCAAATTTATAATTGTGACTACCTTTCTCCACTATAACCTACCTTAACTTAAACCAACCCATACCTACATTAACCTCTACCTACATTTACCTCTACCTATCTCTAATACCACCTTTCTCTACTACAATCTACCTCTACCTACAATTACCTTTATCTATACATACCTCTGTCTACACTATCCTACTTCTACCTATCTCCATCTCAATGTACCTCTATCACTAACTACCTCTACCTACATCGACCTCTACTCACAACTTCTTCTAGCTACCTGTACCTATAATTACAACTACCTATACCTACACTTATCCACCTCTGTGTACACCTACCTCTACCTCCCAATACCTACACCTATATCTACCTACTTCTAATGCTGACTGTTTACCTACACCTACTTCTTCATATACCTACTTCTACCATTACATGCAAATGCCCTTACCTACCTCTACTGCAATTTAGCTCTACCTGTACCTACCTCTACTTCCACTTATCCTCTACCTACTGTTACCTTTACCTAAACCTACTTCTACCTACACATACCTCTATTTACACCTACACTAATTTCTACCTACACCAGTCTCTACCTATACCTACACATACATTTCCCTCTACCTACCTTTCCCTCTACAAACATTATTACTACCTTACTCTAATATAACCTACCTTCGCCTACACCAAACTGTACCAAAATATACCTTTTCCTACACCTATGTCTAATACTTCCTTTCTTTACTACCACCTACCACTACTTACACCTACCTTTATCTATACATACCTCTTCCTACGCCTATTCTACTTCTACCTATTTTCTCTACATATCTCTAATACCTACCTCTACCTACACCCACCTCTACCTTAAAATAACTATTCAAACTTGACTTTATCTACCCCTACATTTAATACTACCTTCCTATACCTACGCCTAAGTCTATATACCTGTACCTACACAAACAACTACCTCTACCTACACCTAGCTCTAGCTCTACCTATACCTCCTCTTTTTACACCTATCTCTACCAACACGTTCACCTATACCTTCCTTTACCTATACATACCTCTACCTACACCTATCTCTACCTCTTACTACTTTAACTAAGGCCTACCTATACCTACCTTTCCCCATAACTACCTTTAACTCTACCTACACCTGCCTCTCACTACACCTGCCTTTACCTCTAGTGATATTTACCTCTAATTATACCTATCTACACCTACCTCTACTTATTTATACTTTTACTTATTGTACTTTTACCTACACCTATACCTCTATAACAACCTACACATACCCTTATTTACACATAATCCTACCTATACCTACACTTATCTCTACTTATGCTTACACATACCTTTACCACCACCTAATTTGACATCTACCTAGTTTTATTAGTATCTTTCTTACCACAACCTACCTCAACTTACATCCACTTATACCTATACCTACCTTTACCTACCTACATCTATCTTTACCTCAACATACACCTATCTGTGCCCCTACGTTCACCTAACTCTAACTACATACCTTTACGTCTATTACTACCTTTCACTACCACTACCACCCTCTGCCTAAACCTACATCTACCTCCAGCTGCACATACTTTTACCTTTACATACCTTTACCTCTACCTATCTCTAATAAAACCTGTCTATTACTTCCTACCTTTACCTACACCTACCGTTACTTATACATACCTCTGCCTACACCTACTTTACTTCTACCTATCTCTATTTCTACGTACCTATATCGCTAACTGTCTCTGCCTACATCTATCTCTATCTACTCCAATCTCTACCTACACATACCTCTACCTACACCTACTTTCATTTATATATACCTTTATCTACACCTACTTTTCACACTTCCTGTTCTAGCTCTACTTACCTTTACCGCTAACTACCTCTACTTAAACATATCTCTCTTTACCTACACCTGTGTCACCTATACCTACCTACCTATGTCCACACATACCTATGTACATCTATCTCTACCTCTAAGTAAACCTACCTCTACCTCCATCTACACCTAACTCTACTTCTACCTAACTTTACTTACACCTACCTTTATTAACACCTACAACTCTACCTACATAGACATCTCCCTCTACCTACAACCACATGTACCTACCTTCACCAACTTCACCCTTCCCTACCTCAACCTACACCTACCGTTACCTACATGCATCTCTACCTATATCTACCTGATTTATACATACCTTTATCTACACCTAGTTTCTACTCTTTATCTGTATCTACCGTTACCTCTACCAAACCTCTATCTACACCTACCTCTACCTGCAACTATTTCATCTATACCTAACTCTATCTACACATAACTTTACCTACCTCTACCTCTACTTCTATCTACACCTTACTCTTTCCCTACTTCTACCTACCTTTTCTAACTTTGCTTACACCTACCTTAACTTACACCTACCTCTACCTACATATACACCTACCTCTACACTCACCTGTACCTACCTCTACACTCACCTCTACCGTTCTCTCTTTACCTACCTCTATAACCTACTTTATCTGCCCTGCCTCTATGTACACCTACCTCTGTTTATCTACATCTACTTTAAGTACACCTTCTTTGCATACTTCTTTAAAACACATACATTTAAAATAAATTACAAGCGCTACCCTTTCAAACAAAATAAATATTAACTAAAGTGCTACAGTTCTTCACCCTTACTACAGCTTCAAGTCTTATGTTAACGCTATTTTTTTATTTCCCCCCCTACATCGTTGGACCTGGCCGGTAACTACATTTATTATTCCACTTAATAAAGCAAAGCAGCAGAACAGTAAAAAAAAAAAAAAAAAAAAGAATGCTAAGCAGCCTAAAACAGCAACTTATCTGGGGAACATACACTTCACGTCTTCCTGTTGAATTAACAGAATAGGCTTATGGGCACAAACAATGTGTTATATAACCGAAATAATTGCTTAAGTAAAGCGTTCCAAAACCTTCAGGTTTAATTTAATCTACATATAAATTTGGTCTTTAATTTTAATTGGGCACTTCTGTTTTTGTACTATTACATACATATGCGGTTAGTTAGTAACTGTAAATACTTTTTTAAAGTCTATCTGTAATGCCTTACCATGGTTGCATATTTTGCTTTACTTAGCAGCATTTTAAACACACAATGTTTACTTTTCATTCTCAAACCTAAACTAATTATATGCTACGAAGCACATCAGGTGCTAATAAACTTTTTAGGTCGAGTCTGCAAGCGCTCTGACCTGTTGCAATCTACCTGTGGCTTTTAACCACGCCCACTTCACGCTCAGCACTATCACTCATTCGTGGGCTTGCCTTTAAAAAATTATTTGTTATCATTGGTAAATGCTTACGCTTGTCCCTCCTTGGGCGGTTTGGTTACTGCCTTGGACATCGACCCTGTTACATGGATAATTGCACGTTTGCCAATACGTTTGACTGTGGGCAAACTTATTTTTCCTTTTGTCTCTCTTTTTCGCACTCGTGCTCATGGCGGGTGTGGCGCTTTGAATCAACTCACTTATGTCAACTGTTACTTTTCGTTTTCAATTTAAGTGGCAAGAAAAGTCCATTTAGGAATTTACAACTTTAACACCTGTAACATGCACAAAGCGAGGCCCATTGCATTGCAAATGCTTGTTTGTACATTGTCAAACAAGTATGTTCTCATGGCCATTCTCTGGGTAGATATGGTGCTTTGACTGTTCAGCTGTTGCTGTTGGTTGTGCATGTGGGTTCAAACTGTGCTATTGCTCCAGAATGTTTTCTTTGGATGAGTTGTTTCATTTTGTTTTCAATGGTTATCTCGATTGGAGTGGCCTAAATACAGAAATAAAAACCTTTGACTATGGACAAAGTAACATAGGATTTCTTGGCTGTAAAATTCTTATAGGAAGTGAACAGATACGAAGCAAGTAGGATATATAGGTAATGACATAATGATGATGACTGACTTCTATAGAGTGTAGAAAAATACCTTGAGTGAACAAGCTTCTAAAAATGTGCTTACTCTGCGCAGTGGTAGCTGGAGTACACTGTAAGTATCTGGTGAACAAACAACGCCTGTAGAGCTCATTGCTGTACATTTTCTTAAACCTCTGCTCAGGTTTCTGTTCTTGACATTTGGCTTCAAGTTCTTAAGTAGCTGGCAGCCTGAAAATCCGAACAAGTTCTGTTGGTTATGAGAGTGTTCTGTTTTCCAGATCTCTGCTCGTCATTTAGGGTACCCCCATTTTTTATCAATGTTATCTTTTTCGATTTTCATATCGTTTTGCTTTGAATCCTCTTCAGGCAACCCAAAAGTAACCAGTGTTTTTTTGTAATAGTTCTGTCCTTGACTGGGCAGGTCCTGAGCACGCCATTATTTGTAAAACCATAATATAAAATGTCCATTGGGATGTCGTGCAGGTTCCAAAGTGGCATTGCTTATTCACAGGATTTTATTATAGATTACTTTGTTGTAGACTTGACAAGAACCAACAGCAACAACTAATTGCTTTATGCGTTCAGTCTTAGATCAGTGGCACCCAGAAAAGACACAAGAGCCTGCATGAAAAATTTAATAAAATATTTCTGAAATTATATGGTGTTTAGTCACCTCTGAAAAGAGTGAGCTAAATTAATAGATTTAACCATACAACGAGGATGGGCTGGCCAGATTTTGGTTTGGAGTTTGGGGTACTGTATGATATGGGATGAAATACCCCAGGTATTCAAGGCCTCTGGACATTGCTGAAATGATTGAGCATATTAGTACAGTTGTGACTAATAACTAAAACATTTGAAATCTTCTTCTTTTGATTCCTCCTCTGATATTGAATTCCTTTGGTGACTGAAAAGCTTTCGTCAGCATTCTATATATGGAGCAGTGAACTTTCTGCCTTCCGGTCAGTATTGATGGACAGTGCCTCAGCCTTGCAGGACTCTTTTGCTCGGTTTTCAGACAAGGCACAGTGTAGCCTGCATACAAAAGCACATAGTGAACGAATGTCTAATTAATTTAAATGATTGTTATAGACGTGTAAATTATGAACAACACCTTAAGGGGTATTGTGGTACTACCTCCAGAGGAACTTAAAGATGTGGGGGCATTAAGTTCGGTGAAATGAGCTTTGCAATTTCCATTAAGAGCTCACAGCGCTTGTCATTGTTATTGAAAATCCCACGAAAAGCATTACATGTAATATTGCCCCTTTCCTCATTCTATAAAATAACACCATAACACAGTTTTTAGTAGGTGTTTTCTGTTAACGTTTAGCAAGGGGTTGCCATTATTTTGTTCCTTATATTTTTATGGCAAAATAAATTGGTTTCTGTTTTGAGAAATAAATGACATAACAAATGTTTATTTTAGGAAACAAGAAGGCAGAAGAAAACCTTAAAAAAAACCTCGTAGATTTATAGTTGATGGGGTGGAAGTAAGTGGCACAACTTCAAAGATAGTGACAGATAATGATTCAAGAAGTGAAGAAATGCGAGATCTTAGGTGAGTACCACACGTAAAAGTAATGAGAGAAATTAATATATTTTGTTCTTTACCAGAGATCCAAAAGTATTGTGATTTTGTCAAATATGTTTGTATTATTGTTTTCCTTTCAAACACAATGAAACTGTGTACTAGCTTTTCTAAATTGTTGTTGCTCTAAAGTGTTTTTTTTTTAGCTTTTGCAACTAGTGCTTCTGTCTTAGGCGAAAGCATTTTTTATCTATGCTATGTGCATTTTGTTCTTGTCTGTAAAGAGCATGGTGATTTTAATTTCAAGTCATTCACCACAGTATGATGCTTCCACCCACGTACTCTGCTTGTCTGGAGTATTGCTTTCTATTACAAATTACTCACACAGCAGCAGCATCATTATTAGTTACAGCTCATCCATATGAGCCTACTGTATTGAATTCTCAATTCCCTTTTTTAATTTGGGGAATTAGCTAATGTGGTGTATTTAGTTTCCCTTCATGTTACTAGCATGTTCCTGCAACTTACTTACCATTCTAGGTATTTTTGAAAGATCTGTTTATTGAGCCAATCCAAAAACCATCACATAATTGAGCCAAAGAAAAACACTGCTATCAAGTTACATTTTGAAAAAAGCCTCCATAAAACAACAGCACTGAAACAAAAAGACTTGCATCCGCCTAAGGAATAGTCAATAATAAAGGGGAGAAGAATAGAAGAGCTGGAACACAGAAAATATCACAGTTGTATCCCCTTCAAATATTATTTCTTTGAAATCCCAAGACTGTTATAGCACTTAACATCAAGCGCCTCATAAAGTGACATAAAGAAATTACAGCGAAGCTCGAACGTACTTAAACCTCAAACCCCTGGAGCCCACCCTCGCCTTATTGCTGTCCTGGAGTTCCAGAGCAATCTGGGACTGGGTAAAACCCAGAACACCTGTAGTCTGGCAGAGAACCAAAAGGAGGCTTCAGATTAGTTTGTCAGCAGTCTGGACTTCTTGGTTTTGCTCAAATCTGGGAAAACCAGCAGTTTGCAAGCTCAAAATGTTCTAAATGTGATGCACTGACTCTCTGCAACGGTTCTTCCAGGTCAATTATAACAGCCCCAACCTCTGCTGTCAAGTCCCTTGTGACTTGGTTGGAATCATGTAAGCCCCACTGGCCTTCTGTAGGGTCTTGAAATCAGCATCAAGAGAATCATTTCTCAGTAAAACAGCACATCAGGAGTTTTAAGCTCCTCTCCATTGGCAAGGGGCAAAGCCCAGGTACTCTGATTCCTTTTTGTGTTTGCTATCAGTGTTATCCGGACACCCCAAGTAGTGCCACTCCAGTTTCTGGACTGAGTTATAACACAATTTTAAACTCCTCATCAACTTGTGTTTTCTCTTCTGTCGATTTGACATGCTACTCCACTGCCAGAAATGTCTAGTCTAAGCACAGACTCTGCTTCTTTTTGCAGTTAACCTTCCGTTTCTGTTCTTCAGTTTAGTTTTCATCAATGACACTTTCTGGTTAATGACATTGGTAGTTTCTCTCATGTCCTGAAGGAGGTAAAAAGGTACAGATTCTTCCTGAGTAAGGCCAGCCAGGAATCCCAGGCCATGATTGTCTGTGGTTTTCTAGTTGTTACCATGATATTCAGAACACTGCAGAGCATGACCTTCTGAGATGGCAAGGGGGAAATCTGAGTTCTTCCTACCCCCCCCCCCCCCCCTTATGTTTCTCGGTCTTGGATGGCATGATGGAGTCCCAGAATCACATTGCAAATATCAAAGGCTAGGTGCTCCCTGCTAGTAGTCGGGGGCACCACAGACTTCTCCATAACTAACAGTTTTGCTACTGCTGCGGAACTGGGCTGGCAGATGGATTCATCCCTCCACACTCAATACTGCTTTAGCAAAACTGAATTGCAAAAAACATCACTGCTTTCTATCACCATACTAAGCAAACCCGATATGGAGCTACTGTAGGGGCGCTAGTTTCATCACAAAGCTCTCCATGTGACAGCAGCTGACGAGCTCCTGCCATCCCCTTCAACTCTTTGTCTCGTGGGTCTCCCCTTCTGGAGGCTCCCTTCAGCTAGAGTCTTCGTTCTCCACCCAGTTCCCATCTTTGGAAGAGGAGGGGGTAGTAGCCACTACTGTTCCTCCAATTTAGCACCTTTTCGACCAAGGAAGAAGCTCCTTTCAGTTATTCAGTCCTCTGAGTCACTGCAGTGGTCCCCCCTTTCAAGGCTTTAGCAAGCAGAGCCTCCATGAGCCCTATGATGGAGCACCGAGTCCCAGCAAGGGAGCCACAACAGAGCACCACAACAAGACTTCAGAATTACTGCCTGGCTGTCTGCGCCCCTTCTCACCTTGGTTTCCACGGCAATTTAAATTCTGAAACAGACCAGCGATGGTTCTCCTTTCAAGATTTAAGAGTACCTACCCCTCAACTCTACTGAAAAAAAACAGTTTTGACTTACCATAAGCAATAGTACAATCTTAATAATTTTGGTAGTCTAATGCCAGATAAAAAATGAGTGCTCTTGTTTATACCAACATGTTTTGTGAATATTTCTCACCTTATCAGGGCAAAACATGTAATTCATATCCACTTTCAGCCTACTCTCCATTTACAACATCTTATTTAGAATATAGTGAGTTAGATGTGACATGTCGATCATTTTCATTTAAAGATTATTTCTGTTCTACATGGCTGCTACTTTATTAGCAGTACCTGGGGCATGGTTATCCCTTCTTTCAGCTTTAAGAAGTTTTCGAATATTATTAAACAAAGTAAGGGTGTGGAAGGTTCCGCCAACTCTCAACAGTATCTTTTTGACTATTGAACTTCCCAGTTTGGTGGGTTGTTTGGGTGGGGAAGGGACGTAACAGCTCTTGGTTAGGTCGCCTCTCTGCAGTCAAATAATGGTGCCATTGCACGTCCCCTCTAGCATTCCAATTGTGTGTCTGATCCACCCAAATTCACAGGGCTCTTTGTACCTTTCTCCACATTGATTCTCTAAAGACAAGGGAGGGGCAGATCCTGTTCAGTTTCTTGTATCTACACTTCAGAAAATGAACAATTCCTCTGTTAGATACTTACTCGAAAGGCAAGCAGCTGTAACCAATTCTACTTCTTCGTTACTTCCAAGCCGGGTCCACACAAGGCTGGATGGCCTTGCAGTGCTAATCACTGCATGTAGCCTCTGAACTGAAGAATTTAATATTTCTTTCTGATCTGCTTCTGTTAAGTTTGTTAGTGAGACTAATTTCAACCTGTAGCTGAAATAATATACAATCGCCACACTCTGTTAGCATGGCCAAGAAATCCCTGCACACAACAGAACTGCTGAAGCACTATTTGATTCCTGAAGGACACTTATTCATCGGGGCACCCATAGACTGTGCCTTTTCATTGAAGCTAAAACGTATTATCTATTGGCAGGTCTGCTCTAGAAGACAGATCCTGGTGTGTCTGTTTGCAGACTCCTCTGGATTTGCTTTTCGGTTTGGAATGGGGAGTGCATATGTGTGTTAATTATCCTAGTGTGGATGGGTTCAAAAATAGAAAACCCTTCATGTAAATATTAGTAAGTTAACTGTCAACCTAGATCTCATGTTAATTAAGGTTTTGCTGATGGGGCATGGCCAGCAAGCGGCAGCACTAGCAGTGTGCTCTGGCCCGTCAGCAGAAATCCTACAACATCCTGACTCCCCACCCCGCATCAGCAGGTGGTAAAGCTGTCTGGGACTGGGGCTGTGGCGGTCGAGGAGGCAAAGGGCCGAGGACAAGGGACAGCTGGGAGGGCCTTGGGCCTAGCCAAGCAACGCAGCCGGAGGTGGGGCCACACAGCAGGGAGTGCGGCAGACCCTGAGGCCTTTTGCCGGTGACCCGGAGAAGGCATGAAGGGGAGGTGCGGCCTGTACGCAGCGGGTGCAGCAGAAGGTGAGGCCTAGAGGAGCAGTGCGGCTGGAAGTGGGGTCCTGCGGCGCAATGGGGAGCGTGGCAGCCTCTGAGGCCTTTGGCCCCCCTCAGGCTGGTACGAGAGCTGGGGGCAGCCCTACCTAGGCAGAGAAGTGACAACTGAAAGGGGGCCTGCCCCCTCCCCCATTGGCCGTAAAGATGTGTGGGCCGACTGTCAAGAACTGGCAGCCTGACCTTGGAATGGAAGCCATTACGGGGAGGAACAGCCTGCACATAGCGGGCCCATCGGGTAGTGAGGCCTACTCTGGGGACCAGTGGGGAAAGGCAGTGTTTTGTTGGTGGGGGGTGATAGGGGAGGACGCACCCACCCGCCTTCCTAGAATATCCTAGGGCTGAAGACCGTGAATGAGCCACGGTGCTGCGAGGCTCCACCAGGAGTAAGATTTGGCACCCAAACCGAGTGCCTTGAAGTAGATGGTGTCCCGGAGCGGAGTAGATGACGGCAATGAAGTAGGTTTCACTGGTGTTACAGTTGTGGGGGGGGTTGCACTGAACTGGAGAACCCCCGTGCCGCCTCGCCCAGTGGCGGTCGCTACCCAAAGGCAAAAACATCAATCCAAATGTGGTGGCCTCCGAGATTGGCTAGCACAGAGTTGCCCATGCGACTTCTGTTGTGGTGCAGATGAGTCCCGGGAGATCCGAGACTTGAGCGGAGGGCACAAACGATGACCACGGGGCAGTGCAGGGAACTTGGGATCCCCCCCCCCCTACTGAACATTGAGACCCTCTTTAGTTCCTGTGGCTCACCTGCCATAGAACCTGGTCAACAGCACCAGCAGGGCGGACAGACTTGAAATAGTGCCCAGGTGTCGAACAGTCTGGACCATCATTTAGGGTGGGCCTCTCTTCACCAGATTTATAAAACATTACAGTATGGGTAAAGACAGAGCGGCCAGGAGTACACAGCAGACACAAAATGGATCGATATACTGTGCAGGCCACAGGTGGTGGTCAACATGATTGAGGTGGGTGGGGGAACTGCGCAGACCCTTGCGGAGCCCTGTGGGTCACAAATATTAGCAGCCATAGAGTCAACGGGGCAAGCGGTGCAAATGAAAATCAACGCCATTGCACTAGCTGTGAATCTTCTCCCGGCTGACCTACGTAGGGTGGAGGAAATATTAACAGAGACAGAAAATCAGGTGAAGGAACAGCGCAATTAGATGCCAAAACTTGGAGCCACAGTGACAACTCTTAAAGCCCGCTCAAAATCACTGGAGGCCTGCATCGAGGACACAGAGGTTAGATCCAGTAGAAACAATCTCAGGTTCGTGGGATTCCCTGAGAGGTCAGAGGGGAACAGGCCGGAGACATTTCTGGAAGAATGGATAGCGTCAGCCCTCCCGACAGTGAATCTCTCTAAAGTTTTTGCAATTGAACAGGACCATTGGACTTTGGCCCCGCTGCTTCCACCAGGGTCACCCTGTGCACTATCATCCTGGACTAGACCAGAGCAGTGCAGCTGCAGAGACAGTCCTACAGTGGGATGAAGCAAAAACTAAAAGCCATGGGACTGAAATATATGCTTATGTACCCTGCTAAACTAAAGGTACTTCACAAGGGCTGCATGCACTTTTTTGCAACACCAGAGGATGCCTGGGACTGGTTGGAGGTCCATGAAGATGACTGCATCCCAGAACAGAGCACTGGCCTCGCGTGCCTCGGGCTGGCATTTCAATCCCACAGAGATCTTGACTCAGCAGCAGGAGATGTAGAAAATCCCTCCCCTCTGCAAAGAGGATTGCTGTGTGTCCGGATGGCTCCTTGGAACATGAGTCACGGAGGCTGGAGAGGGAAGAGGTGAGGGCCCTGGTTGAGTCCGTCACTTGCGCTGGGCTGCTTGAAGAGACGGCCGACATGCAAGTAGGTTCCCTGTGGTCACAGGTGGAGGCGGAGGCGTGTCAACAACACCAATAGCAGCAAAATTACTACACGAAGGACAACCACGGAGGGGTTTGTGCCTGGACGGGAAGACGCAGTGAATAATACAGCAGATTACTACTGATTACAATAATGCCCCCCCTGGCCACATACTGATGCAGGGGACATTTATGATGGTTACCAGCTTGGTTCCCTTATTGTTGGCACTGGGTAATAGAGAGACATAATAGCAGGCATGGGCCGGTGTGTATGGGGGTACAGGGGCATCATTAGAGAGGGGGCCAGAGGAAAACATAAGGGGGATCTTGCTCAACCTCTCTGCAAATTTTCATTTTTTTCTTACACTTAACATTCATAATCTATTCTTTTCTATTCATTACACCTAGCGTTATTCAGTCTACATCTTCCCTGTATCCTTCGCTTATCTCTAGGGTGTGGGATACGCAGTGGGAACCCTAAACATACACTGGGTCCGAAGGGACGGGACACGCAGTTGGTGGAGCACCTCTTTCCCTTGTAGTTACACAATGTAGGGAGTTTCCTCCTTGTGAACCCCACTGTGCCTAGCTAGACTGGAGAAATTTTAGTTTTGCTATTTATTAGGGTTGGGCTCTACTGGGGGTTGGGCAAACACCAGTTATGTTTCAGAATGTTTGCCCGGGGGAGGGAGGTTTGCTATGCTGCTGTTTTTGAATAACTATGTGCACAGGAGGAACAACATTATGTCAAGAGGACAGAGGGGAGGTATGGGCACAGAAGTCTCATGCATGGAGAACACAAGGTATTGCTTGAGTTATGGCTAATACAGTTTGAATGCTTACTTGGAATTTGAGAGGCCTGAATAAGTTTATAAAAAGATATCGAACTTGCACATACCTTAAGAGAACACATGCCAATATAGTGTTTGTTCAAGAAACACACCTGCCCAAAAACTCAAAAAAAAAAAAAAAAGATGGCGGGACAATTCTACTCTTCTACCTATTCCTTATATGCCTGAGAAGTGTCTATAGGGGAGGGTCCGGGTACCCTGATCCAGCTGAGGGGAAACGTGCTCAATATCACTGGGAGATATGTGCTGCTGCATGGCTTGCTGATTTGTGTGGAAGTATGCCTGATAAGTGTGTATGCTCTCAATACAGACAACAGGATTTTTTTTCCAGCACTTGCAACTGAATTAATACCATACATGGGGTTACCTACGATATGGGTGGGAGATTTCAACTGCATCTTAGATGGTCAGCATGGCAGACACCCACCGCAAAAGGGCACAAAGCCCCATATGACAGCAGGGCTTGCACAAAACTCCGTCTAAATTACAACTAATAGATGTGTGGAGGGAGCTACACCCCAGACTTCAGGAATACTCATGCTGCTCTCCCACTCATGGAGCACATAGCCGCCTAGATTGTTTCCTATTTACTAATGAGGGAATCATAAACGTTTTGAGTGCGAGCTACCAGGTGTGTTTTCTATCTGACCACCCCCTTAGTGGACCAAGTTTGCCATATTGGAGGCTAAACCCGGGGATGCTAGACTACACTGAATATAATTTAGACTTGAGGGAGGCTCTTGGTGGGTACTTTGCCACAAATTGGAACACAGCAGGCTTGAGGGGCGCAGATTGGGGGGCATTTAAGGTAGTGGAAAGGGGAGTCACCCTTACTAAAACATATAGTATCCGAAAGAAACTTGTAAAGGAGTGGTGGAGGGTCGCCTCGCAGCAATGCATGGTGAGCTTAGGGGTACTGAAAGTGGGAATGAAGCACTTGCAGACCTCCATAGAAAGGTGGCAGAAATTTGGGATAGATTAGATTGCTACGTTTGGAAAGACTACTGACAGAAACTGCATAGAGGAGGAGATAGATCGGGTTGTCTATTAGCTTAGCTAGTTAAAAGGGAGCGTCCGCCACCCCTTATACTCGCCCTAAGCAGCACTAATGTAACCCAGGTACTAGGACAAAGGGCAACTGTTGTGCTGTCATCTGGCTCAGGTGTAAACCGCCCTGGGCGGTGTCGACACAGCTGACATGACGAGCTTCTTAGCTCTGCAGCATCTCCCGTGGCTAACAGAGGAACAGGCGAAGGAGCGGATCCCACGATGGAAGATCTGGGGGAGGCCCTCAAGGATATGTCTCACGGCAAGAGTCTGGGCTGGACGGTCTCCCTGTAGAATACTATCAACGGTATGCCGCCCGTATACTCCCGGCACTGAGACTATATTGGAGGCAAAGAAGCAGACACACACCCTCCACACATGAGTGAAACTATTATAATCATGCTACCGAAGCCAGAAAAGGCCCACAATGGTCCTGGGTCGTACAGGCCATTATTAATGCTTAATGTGGACATAAAGTTATTGGCCAAGGTGTTGACCCTCCGATTGAACAAGGTCATTACGAGATTGTTCCCTGCCGATCAATGCGGTTTTATCCCAGAGCGGGGGGACGCATTACTCTGAGACATCTGTTGCATGTTATGCATGCCACTGGGCCCTCAGCCCTATAGGTTGCCTTTGGGGTCTTAGATATTGAAAAGACTTTTGACACCCTCTCCTAGTTCTATTTGTAGGAGGTACTCAGACAGATGGGACTTGACAAGGGTTTTGTAGGCTGGGTGGGGCTGTTGTATCACAGGCCGATGGTGCAGGTGGGAGTGGAGGTTTCGGAGATCGACAGCAGCACGCAACAGGTCTGCCCTCTCTCCCCACTCCTATTTTCCCTGGCCATGGAACCATTGGCGATATACCTTAGGGAACAGATGAGAGAGTGGGGGATGAGGGTGGGGGACCAGACCCACATTGTGTCTATTATGTATGCAGACGATATATTCGTATTTATACGGGACCCAGAGCGGTTGGTCCCAAGACTGCTGCGGGTGATGGAGGACTTTGGGAGGGTGTCAAGGCTGATGGTTAACCGCAGCAAAACAATACTGTTCCCGCCTGCTGCACTGGCTAGGACTAATGCTGAGGGTCTGCTGGACTTGGGCCCCCTGTGGGAGTTACAAAGCTTTCGCTATCTCGGGCTGCAGATGAGCCACTAATGCAATACGACCTTAATATGGGTAGAGTGCTGGCAAGTTTACATGAATCATTCCAGTTCTGGAGGTGGCTGCCATTGTCTGTTATGGGCAGAGTGGCACTTAATAACATGATCTTACTACTGCGCTGTCTTCATCTTATGCAAAATTTGTTTTGCACTCTGCCTGCATCATTGTTTAAGCAACTAGATAAAATAGTGATGAAATTGGTCTGGGCGGGTGTGAGAAAACAGGGCTGATTGCAGAGGCCCCATAACTTTTTGCCCCCATTTTCCTCTTTTTGCTGGTGTTTTCCTGACTTTGATGGTGCCCTGGGTACTGCTAACCAGTCCCAGGGCCTGTGCTCTGTGTAAAATCAATATGCAAATTAGGCTAATTATAATTGGCTAAGTTAACCTACCTATAAGTCCCTAGTATATGGTAGGGCATGTAGGTTTAGGGACCACAGCATAGGTGGTGCACACCTAGGTGCACTGCTGAGGTGCCCAGTGTCATTTTAAAGGCAGGCCTGCTTTGCTGGCTGCTTTTAAATTAAAGTTATATGCAAATTCGACTTTGGAATTAAAGGTACTTCCAAAGTCTTAAACTACCTTATTTTTACATATAAGTCACCCCTAAGGTGTGCCCTATGTGCCCCTAGGGCTGGGTGCCATGTAACTATAAGCAGGGACTTTATAAAAATAGATTTATAAGCCCTGGTGAGGTAAAAACAGCCAAATTCGTTTTTCCCTCATTGAAGTAAATGGCCTTCATAGGCTAGAATGGGCAGACTTTATTTTAAATTTTAAAGTCTCCTTAAATGTTACATACCAAGAATTTGGTATCAAATTGATTGTTGTAATAAATCCCACAACTTCCAGTTGTTGGATTTAATATAACTTGTCCAGGTAAAAAGTTTAGACTTTACCTAAAAAGTTGCCAATTTCAGCTCTGCATTGTTTTTGCTGCTGTGCTCTGATTGGCCAGCCTGCAGCAGCTTCTGCCAGGCTGCCTTGATGAGGTGTGAAGTGGCCGGGCTTCACACAAAGGAATGTGCTTGTGGGAGAGAATCTCCCCTCAGCAGATGGTGAGGCAGGAAGGGGGAGGGCTGCCAAACTGGTCTTCAAAGGCAGAGAAGGACATTTGGAGCACCCAGCAACACCCCCACATCCTGCAACCCCAGACAATTAGGTGCCCCCTTGATTAGATTAGGAGAGGGCAGGAGAGGGGTGTGTTTATGATTTTTAGCCACACCAGTGGGTGGGCTCAGCCAGATGTAACCTCCAAAAATCAGATTCATCCATGTTGGATTTTTAGAGACTGTTGCCTTCTGGGATGGATTTTTGCCACACTTCCCAGGAAGTGGTCATCACAGGGGGACGACCCTGTCCCTGATTGGAGAACCAGGGCCCCCCTGCTTTTCACCCAGGAGCAAGGATAAAACTGGCAGACCTGCACCCACACCTCAGATCCCTACCAGATTTCAACAAGAAAAGAACTAAAGGAGAAGAAGGACTGCCCTGCTGGACCCCTGGCCTGCACCTGGACCCTGCAATCAGAAGGACTGCACCAGCTGCACACTTGGGCTTCACCACAAGAAGGACTTTGCCTGGCTTCAACTGGTTCAAGGAGGGACTCCCTGTTTGCTACAGGTGAAAAATTGCTAAACCAGAGTCCCCTGCACCAACTCCTGAAGAAAGCGACCAGCTGACCACTGTCCAGTGGCCAAAAAGGAGTTTGCGCCAGGTGCATTCTGGGAGTTGAAGTCCGCACCCCCCAAGGACCATCACAGAACTTCTGGACCCTTGGGGTGAGCTGTGGACCCCAAAAGAACCTTGAAAGAACATCTGGGTGAAGCCCCAGAAGTTTGGAAAAGATTTGAGAATTTTTTTAAAAAAGCCCCAGAGAGGGACCGACCCGCCGCGGAAATTCTAGCCGGCTTGCCTCAACCGCGACCCGGCCTGACTTCGTGGTTCGTCCCGGTAAAGAAAAACATCCAAAAAAGAGACTAAGTCCGAACGTAAAAAGTTGACCGGGACCTCCCAGCCATCGTATCCGAGAAGGGCTCCATGGACGTCGGATCAAGATCCAGGTTTACCCCGGTCGAAGGATTTTCATCTCGAAAAAACGACTAAGTCCGAAGGTAAAAGTCTCCACCGAGAAAACCCACATCGCGTATCCAGACAAGGGCTCCAGGAGGTCGGATTCAACTGGCAGGTTTGTCCCGGTGAAGAAAAACTTCAAAATAAAGACTAAGTCAGAAGGTAACTTTTTAACCGAGGCCTCCCGCGACCTGTAGCCGAGCAGGGCTCCATCGCGGTCGGCCTGAAAGTTTGACTTTGCCCCGGTCGAGGTGCAACCAGATGACCCGATTGGCGCTTTTTGTTTCTAAGCGCTAGAAAAGTAATAATTCTATAAAAATTCATATCTCCGGTTCCCCTGAACCGATTTTAATCGTTTTTGTGTCATTTTAAAGATAAAAATATAAACTATTTTTATAAATTGGTTTTGGATTTTTAAACTGTTTCCTGTGTTTTATTTAATTACTGTTTTGTGATATTTGAATGCTTTACACTTTGTCTCCTAAGTTAAGCCTTGACGCTCGATGCCAAGCTACCAAGGGTTGAGCTGGGATTAATTTACTGAGACCTAACTGTACCTAGGTGGAGGTTAGTGGCTTGTTGCTAGGTGTAGGTACCTATCTGCCCTACCAATAACCCATCTTCCAACAGCGGGCAAATGGAACAGGGGGCCCTCGGACTCCCTGACCTTCAGTTGTATTACCTCGCGGGAAGACTGCAATACGCCGCACTAGGTGCGAGGACACTCCCAATTGAGAAAAAGATTTGCTATCTGGGTCCATAGGAATACAACAGCTGCCTTAACTCTGGTGAGTGGGAGGGGCTGCCCTGAGCAGGTTCAGCTGATAGTTAAACTGGTGACACAAGTTTGCGAGAGGGTAGTCTGCATTGTTCTTCCGCATGTCCCCTGTGCTAGACACCTTACCATTTACTACCCTTTCACCACATCCAGGAGGCCATGGATTTTACTTCACGGATGAGAGGTGGCTGCCTTAATGCAAGCGACTTGTACCTTAACAGTGCCTTCATGTCTCCAGCAGAGGTTGAACTCAAGTATGTTATAAACAGCAACTTATCTAGCAATTTATACAGTATTTGAGTATGTCCAGCACTGCGCGAGAGATATGGACCTCGTATCCGGATAAGCTGGGACAATCCTCAGTACTGCAATTGCTTCTAGACCCCAGTTTGTCCAGGGGCATCATATCCCATCTCAGTATGGCCCTGAAGAGCGATGGACAAACTAGCCTCACTCATAACGGTGCAGCCTGGGATGATATACTAGTCAACCCCCCCCCCCCCCCTTAACAGATGGAGAATGGCACAAAACCCGGTCGCAGGTTCAGGAAGTGGCCAGTAACGCCCTTTTTAAACTAGTGCAATGCTACTTCACACCCAGGGCTTACTTTACACCACAGCGCTTGCAAAAAGCATACACATCGGACCTGGCCTGCTGTGCCAGATGCAACAAAACTACAGCTGGGTTTGGACATGTGGAATGGGAGTGTGCACCCGTCAGACAATTTTGGGAAGAAGTAAGACTGGAACTAGATAGGGTAATGGCATGCAGGATGGACTTCTCAGCTCCACACTGCAGCCTGAGTCTACTACCTTTACTCAGGAATGGGAAAAAAATTAAATACAGGTTTGCGCAGCTGGGACTGGCACTCTCAGGGTAAAATATAGCTATACACCGGGCCACCTGTGAGAGACCGGGGTTGGAGATATGGAGGGTGGATTGCTTGCAGTGGGCTGCGGCTGAGGAAAGTAGACTGTGGCAGGTGTGCAATGATGATGAAGCTGAGAGAGATCTGTAGGAGTGGAAGGATAAAATAGAACAGCTGGTATGCGCTGCATCGGATGGTGAGCAAGTGACTACCCTGTCAACTACTGTGGGGGGGGCGGGCACACCCGGGGCTATACCTCCTTCCTGATGCACATCACAACCATCCAAATATAACAGTTCATAGCATCCGCATGGGGGCACTCCACATGACTAGACACCACACAGGCTCCCTGAAGCTAGAGGTCAGTCTCGTTTATTGACTGAACCTGAGATTTGTGGCTGGTGTGTGGGGGGGGGGGTTTGAGGGAATGGGCTGAGTAGGTACGACGGTGCCTCAGTGGGTCCTTCTACCCTCTTCCCCCTCCTCAGTGTATGTACTTCATGTGTTCTAGATAATCCAATGTGCACCATGGTTTCACATGCCTTTCATGCATAACTATTGTGTTTTTTTCTGTAGGCTAAAATCTTAATGAAATATATATTAAAAATAAATAAGGTTTTGCTCTAGCCTGCTTTAATGTTGGTGTACATGACCACACTAGTGAAAGAGGAATAGTGTCATGTGGAGAGGGGCTCATGCAGTGTTCTCATGGTACTGGGAGGAAAATACATTTGATGGCGTTGCCTGTCTGTTTAGTGACGTAGCAGATTAATTGAGTAGATATATTTCAGACAGTCATGAATGGGAGTTTCACATGAAAGTTTTACATTGCTGATTTGTAATATAGGGCACCTGGTGCTGTAAAAGTTTAGCATTTGTGCTCAGAGTAGCCAAAATATAGACTTTAGTCAACACCCTTTTGGTTTATGATTAATCCGTCAAATTGATAACTAACATGCACATGTCAATGTCTGCTCGTTTGGTTTTCACTTGGATCACCTTTGCTTTCGAGGATGGGAGTACTGTATAACGTCCCAGTCTTCACAGAACCTTGTGAAATGGCATTTGAGGACCTCTTGGTTATTCAGCCAGCTGTGAGCATGACATGGTGTTCATGTGAATAACATTAGATTTAGGTACTTGGAAAAATGATATTGCAGTTGAGTAAAATTCCTGTTTTTTAATTTTGTGAGATTAGAGGGAAGACTCTGTGCTTCTGTTGGTACTTTTGAGTCAGTGTTGTTCTTTCTGAAATAGAGGTGCACTATGCTTCGTAATTTTTACTGTTTTGCAAACAATTTTGCAGCCCTTTTTTTTTTTTTTACGCATCTTTGTGATTTCTTTTCAGGCGTCAGGAACTGCGGGAGCTGCGACTTCTTCAGAAAGAAGAGCAGAGAGCACAGCAACAACTTAGCAACAAGCTCTTAAAGCAACGAGAGCAGATCTTCCGGCGCTTTGAGCAGGAAATGACAGTGAGCTTTAAATATTTGACATATCAAGAGATGTGCAAATAAAGATTTGCTGTATAATGTTTCCAAGTTGCTGCTGTATTGTTTGAGTTATCCTAAGTTTCGCCTGATTATTCTAGAACAGTATGCTATAACAAGGGACGAATTAAGTGTTGTTATTTCAGAGTTAATAATGCTAATGCTCTGTACAAGCTGCTCAAAAACCTATATGATCATCACTCCTTAACCCAGCAAAATGACCTACTCCTTTGCATAATTTGCATGTCTCTTAAACATCTCATCGTTTCCATTCATGCCTCTGCGTGTGTGGCCATTTCTGTTCCAGCTAATTAAAAAACACCATAAATGTTCTTGCCTCACTTTTCCAGAATGCTGTCTTCAGGGTAAGCTCCCAATTCTTTCCTGTGTTTAGAGTTAGCCCCTATGCTAAGGTTTGTTTGTGCCTGTGAGTGAACTGTTGCTTGGAGAGTATACAATGTAAGTGTAGAATGCCCTCTTTATGTTAGTTTCACTACTCACTGCTTTGCTTTTCAGTAGTGCCAGGGTATTGAAACTATTTAAAGGCTGTGTCAGAGACCAGACCTGGTGCAGTTGTGTTCAGCCCATTCAGTACGCCCAGATTTTTTGCTTTTTGGATCACCCGTTTTTAGACTTTTTTTTGTGGGTGAGTTTCACTACGTGTGTCACCCATAGTAATCACATGACAAATGGACTGCATGTGTTTTCCCCCAGTGCCTGCCTTTCAAGATAAGGGCACTATGATGCAGCAAGGTTAAGGGGCATTTGCCTGGTTACACGTGGGCACATGTGTGAGGGCTGCACGTGTGAACCTTCTGTCGTGCAGAGTCTGGTAACTGCCAACAGGTAGCCTGGCACAGAGGGGACACTGCAGCGTTAGATATTGCATAAACGGGGAGGACCGGGAGAATTTATCTGGTCCAGTGTACTTGCTCCCTAAACGTAAACTTGTAATCAAAACGTGTACACTGTTCCAAAGAGAAGATATTGTCAATGAGGACAGAGACAGAAGACTGAGAGAAGGTCTTGTAGGAGTACCCTCAAGCATCACGCTGAGATGCTAGGCATCATCATCGGGCTAACTCCTCGTCAGACCGGCACTGCAATATCTGACGGGCCACCACCCAAAAGGTGGTGGCTCTACAACTGAAAAATAACACTACAGATCTTCTTAGGTCCGCAGGACGTGCTAACAGAGGAGGAAAGGAGAGTGAAGGGTAAATAAAATTGGCTCTGCACACCTGAATGCCAAATTTATTGTTTGTAGTAGGGGTCAGGCCAAGGTTAAAAACAGGTAGGAGTCTCAAGGGAATAATGTCTCCTATACTCCTAAGAGAAAAGGAAGGAGGAAAAGAGTCTTCACTCCTTACACTGGGTCGACATGTTTCGCGCCTACTCGGTCAAAATCGATCCACTGGCGCTTCACTAAAAGTTTACCCAGCAGAACAACGATACCTATGGGTACTATTTAATTTAATTTAGTTGTATATATCAACCACACCACAGAGCATATAGTAATAGTGCTTTCACTAGTGAGTTCCTAAAATTACCCCCTGGGGTGGACCAAATGTTAATCTTTAATTTTCCTGCGGAAGTGATGTCCATGGGGGGGACCCCTCCCCAGGCTCTTCATTGGTACCGGGTCCCCATCTTCCAGTTTGTATATGCAAGAAAATGGGTCTGGGACCTCATCTTCAACCCCTAATTGCGAAGAGAACGAAGGAACAATGTCGTGCTCCCCCAAATAAGAGAGATTGAGGCGGGCCCGGGATCGCATCTCTGGGCCCCAAGAGAGATGGAGAAGGATGGGTGATGTGAGCCTGCCCAGCTTGCCATGTCGGTGTCTAAAGGGAGCGGGCATCCCCAACACAAGATGCACACCCTGCCTTCTGGGTCAGAAGGAGCACCCTCAGTTTCTGCGCCAGCAGTTTTGGCCTAGACTCTGGAGGGTACCCAGGGATCCGTTACCAGATCTGCATCGGTCGTGCCACTGCAACCCTCCTTGATGACAGTGCAGATGTCAACGCTCCCAGCGCTGCCCGGGCCCAGGATTGGCGTTGATCCCATGCTTATTGCTAACACTGAGCCAGACTGCCGGCGCTTGAGACCGATTCCGACTTCGACGAGAACCTTGCTCTTTAAGTTTAAGTCAGATCCTGACCCTTATTCCTATGGGTGCAGGCATGGTGATAGTATGGAGGGGTCAATGGGTCTTTTAGAATGCCAGCTTGATTACCCCATGGACTGGGCTCAGGACCTGGGTGACGCCAATGGTCTAGACACCTCCCCTGATGCTGGCATGCTTTCTCCCCCTACCGTGGCTACAGCGTAGGGAGTGTTGTATTCAGTGGTGGTGAGGAGAGCGACCAAGGTCCTGGGCCTTGAGCTGCCTTCGGTTGCCGTCTGGACCAACCTCATGACTGAGGTGCTTCAGCCTAGGGCTTCCTCTTCGGAACCTCTTCTGCCCTTCAATGAAGGCCTCACTGATGGTCCTGTGGGGGACTTGGTGCTAACCTAGCACAGGGGCTCCTGTTAGTGGAACAATCGCTCACTGCCATAGGCCTGCGCCTAATGACCCAGTTTTCCTGACCCAACACCCCACCCCTGAGAGCTTGGTTATCCATCCCCAGGCACATTCCTTTCCACACCTCCAGATAGGGAATCCAAAAAAATGTTCTCTTTCTCCGTTCTGGCATTGCGGGCCATGAACACAGCATGCCTTTTGGGCTGGTACTCCCATACTTTATGGGACCCAGTTGCACAAGTGCTGCCACAGGTCCTGGAAGAGGCCCAGGCCATTCTCTCTCAAGCTGTTGCTGATGGGAGAGATGGAGCTAAGTTCACTTTTGGACATGGACTGGATACGACCTACTCACCGGGTAGATCGTTGCATCGACTGTGGCCTAGAGGTGCTACACTTGACTGAGGACATCTGGCTTTTCGGGCCATGTCCAAGCTGTGCTTATGGACATGCCCTTCGATGGCACCCATCTCTTCGCAGACAAAGCAGACTCGACGCTCGAGCGCTTTAAGGAGTCCAGGGCTATGACTTGGCGCTAGGGCCTTGTTGCTGCCCCTCACCCCTTTCAGTCTGCTTTTTGCCCCTTTCGTGGCTATGAAAGGGATGCCCAACCATGTCCCTTTCCCTCCAGCCACTGTGCCACGTGCTTGCCGGCCAGCCTCTGTGCGGCTGGGGTGTGAGATTCAATGTCCTCATGGATCAGTGAGCCAGCGGCCGACTCAGTCCACCACCCCTCCTGCTGCAGCCGCCAAACCTTCTTACTCTGATGCTTCCCCATTAGTGGCCAGTCGGAGGCAGAATTTAACATCACCTGCCCTGCTGGGAATCAATCATATGAGACAGGTGGGTTTTGCAGATTGTCCAAAGTGGCTGCTTCCTCCCCTTCAAGACTACCCATCTGTCCATGCCACTATCCTACGATTGGATGGCAGGGATCACCTGGCACTTCTTCGCAAGGAGGTTACGACTCTCTTGGCCAAGGAAGTCATAGAGGGGCTCCCTCTGCCAGAAGTAGGTCATAATTGTTATTCCTACTACTTTCTGGTGCCCAAAAAGGACAAGGGCCTCTGTCCTGTCCCAGACCTCTGGTCCCTCAAACTCTTCCTCAAAAAAGGAGAAGTTCAAAATGCTCAATCTGGCTCAGGTCCTATCTGTCCTGGGCCCAGGGGACTGGATGGTAGGGTTGGACTTGCAGGATGCATATTTCCATATTCCCGTCCTGCCTGCCCACAGACGTTATTTGCATTTCACGGTAGGTCAGGAGCATTTTCAGTTTACTGTGCTCCCATTTGGTCTTACCAGTGGTCCTCTGTTGGTCAACCAAGGTGATGATGCTGGTTGCAGCTCATCAGCGTAAGTTAGGGGTTTCAGTCTTCCCCTGCCACGACGACTGGCTGTTGAAGGCGGACTTGCCACAGGCTATCGTTTCTCACCTCCCAGCTACGGCGGACCTCCTGCATTCACTGGAATTCACTATAAACGTGCCCAAGTCACACCTGAATCCTTCTCAGACGCTCCCTTTCATCAGAGCAGTTCTGGACACAGTGCGGTTTTGGGCCTATCCTCCTGAGCGCCGAGTCCTAGATATTCAGGCTATGATACTGATGTTTCAGCCTCTGTCCTGGATTTCTTTGAAAATGACCGAGGCTGCTGGGCCTCATGGCCTACTTCATCCTGCTGATGACATGCCAGGTGGCATATGCGGGCTCTGCAGTGAGTCATGAAGTTCCAGTGGGTGCAGCATCGGGAAAATCTCTCGGACATGGTTCAGATCTCTGGGGAAACTGTGCAAGATCTGCAGTGGTGGCTTTTGAGCAGTGATTGGGCCAGAGGCAGAGCCCTCTCCATTCCCCAACCAGATCTGACAGTAGTGACAGATGCGTCACTCCTGGGATGGGCCGGCCATATGGGCGAGGCAGAGATCAGAGGACTCTGGTCTCAGCGGTGTCCAGGCTCCATATCAGTCTTCTGGCGCCCCAGGCGATCAGGCTAGCATTGAAAGCATTCCTTTCCTCTCTCGAAAAAGTAAAGGGGAGTGGGGTCGTGGACACTTTGTCAGCAATCTCTCCACCTTTGGACATGGCTGGAGCATCAGGGCATATCTCTGGTGGTTCAACGTCTGGCAGGCTCTCTGAACGTCAGAGCAGACAAACTCAGCTGTCAGTGTCTGGTCGATCATCAATGGTGTCTCCATCCGGAGGTGGTACAAGGTGTCTTAAAGCACTGGGGAGATCCTTGGTTAAATCTGTTCGCCTCTGCAGAGAATGCGCAATAACAGCTGTTCTGCGCTTTGAAGTTTCCAAGGCGATGCGATACTCTGCAATGCTTTTCGTCGCGAGTGGAACTCAGTCTTCCTTCATGCCTTCACGCCTTCCTGCCAATACCACTTTACCCAGAGTTCTCAAGAAGATCAAGAATGACCGGGCCCAAGTAAATCTTGTGGCTCTGGCCTGGGCACAAGGAGTCTGGCATCCCGAGCTCTTGAGCTTGGCCATCGATCCTCCAATCAGGCTGCCCCTTCTAGAGTATCTTCTGTCGCAGCAGCAGGGGACGGTTCTCCACCCAACCCTGTCCAATGTCCGACTTCTTGCATGGAGATTGAGCCGCGGCAGTTGACAGCTTTTGACCGTCCGTCCGAGTCTGTGATGTTACCTAGGCAGCCAGGCATCCCTCCACCAAAATGATATACGTCTCTCGTTGGAACAAATTTGTGGCATGGTGTACAGACAAGTCTGTTGAACACAATCCCTCCCCCTCTTTTTGATCTCCTTTTGTTTGTGATGTCTCTAGCTCAACAAGGTTGTGCTCTGGGCTCCCTCAAGGGATAATTTGTCTGCCGTCTCGGCTTTCCTGAGAGTGCCTAACCAACCCTCTTTGTTTAAATCTCCTATTGTTGGTAGATTCTTGAAAGGTCTTACCCAGATGTTTCCTCCTCCTCCGTTCATAATGCCCAAATGGGATTTGAACCTGTTTTTTACTTTCTTGATGTGTGCGCCTTTTGAGCCACTTCATAACTGTCCACGTTGGCTTCTTACTCTAAAGACAGCCTTCCTGGTCTCCATTATTTCTGGTCGCAGAGTGAGTGAACTGCAGGCCTTTTCCTCAAAGCCACCTTTCATTTTCATCCATCATGACAAAGTGGTGCTACGTACCAGGGTTTCCTTTTTACTTAAAGTGGTCACGACCTTTCATGTAGGCAAATCCATCTCCTTGCATACTTTTTACGCACCCACACATCCTTCTAAGGAAGAGCAGAGACACGACCGCCTGGACCCAAAAAGACCATTGGCATTCTATCTTAATTGTTCTAAAGAGTTCCAGGAGGATGATCAACTCTTTGAGGGTTATGTGGGTGTGAAGAAAAGGTCGAGCAGTGCAGAAGAGAACCATCTCTAGATGGGTTGTTATCTGCATTAAAATGTGCTACGCATTGGCAAAGAAGCAACCCCTGAGGGTTTGCGAGCTCACTCCACTAGAGCAACAGCTGCAACACAGAGCTCCAGTCTGGGATATCTGCCAGTCAGCAACATGGGTGTCATTGCACCCGTTCCCCAAACACTACTGCCTCAACAGTCAGGTTAAAAGGGATGGGGTACTTTACCCGTTCAGTCCTGAAGGACTTTCCAGTAATTTCTTGGTTTGCAGACCCGCCTCTGGGGTTGGTATTGCTTTGGTATCTTTTCTAAGGTGAGGAATCTACAACTAGAAATCTCCATCCGAGGTGAAAGTTATTTACCTATGGTAACAAATTATCTGGTGTTCTAGTTGCAGTTTCCTTACTGACCCACCCATCCTCCACGCTCTACAAACTGATTTCTATGGACAGAGACTTCCGTTTCAAGGCCATGGTTCTGAGGCACCAGGATCAGTGTTCTTCATGGCTCCGCGCTTCTGGCGTGGAAACTCGTGAAAAGAAACTGACATCAGCGCACCAGGGTGGCTCCTATATACCACCGCACCATCATATTTTGTGACCACAATGCCTACAACGGGGTGCGGAGTCCGCCAATGCCATCTAATAGCTCGCAGAGCTACTACTCGTGGAAAAACCTCCAGATCCAGACTGACACCTGGGGGGAATTCTAAGGTAAGCAATCTGCAACTAGAATGTCTCCACCATGTCATTTGTTACCAAAGGTAAGTAACCTGTTCTTCAAGGAAAGTCCATACTATTCCTCTGAAGTATCATTCAGGAATCCCTCCTCAAAACAGATGGAAGTGCCCATAGGGGAGCTAGGAGATAATTAAGCGTATCTGACCCAACTACTGCTATTTTGAAAACTCCAAGGCGGTCTTGTGCTTATGGTTGTCCAGCTAAAAAGAAACAGATATCAGGAGGCGTTCCACTGTTATCTTCTCATCAATACCTGCGTAAACGTGCCCTCATCTAAGAGGCATCAATGAGTAAAGGTTGATGATTTTCATGTATCACTCCTGGCACTCCTTTTCTGTTAAATAAGTCACAAAGTGTTTTGTTAAGGATTTTTCCTAAATAACAGTGATAATAAAGAATGATGTGATTTACAGGAAACTGAATAGTATATTCTAAATTGGATTTTTTTAAACTAAGTACAAACCATTGGTTCCACATATACCATTACTTCACTGTCCTGCCAACAAACCCCTTGAGTGCCTACATTATCATTTTATACTGAGAAATCAATCCAGTTTCGGGTCAAATTGGTTCTGCAATTGTTGCACTACAAAGGATTCTTTAATCGTAACTTTGTATTCATGATGTTCAAATTGCAGTGCATTCACTCTTCCTGTGTTATGATCATAATATAACATGTTACCCATGCTTCAACCTTTTCCTTGTCTTTCTTCCTGCACTGCCATGCCAGACGATGAGGAAACACTCCATCTTTCAGAATGTGTTCTACTGCATTCTTTTGGCCATTCTCGAAAATAATGATTACCTTTGCTCCTGCATGTGAAATTTGTGCCCCTTTTTGCTGTTTTCGTGTCACAGGTGCATGTTGAGGGTGGCTTTGAGTATATTTTGCCTTGTGTGCTCACTGCATCAATGCCAATCAAACCAAAAAGGGTAAATCCTGAACCATGGTATTAGTAAGAAGTGAAGTGATTGCTCCCCACTTACACCATAATGCACATTCCAAACAGTATATCCATAACCATCCCTGCTTCCTAATGAGAACCAGAGAATTGTAAACTATAGTTTGGCTTGCAGATAATAACCCTCCATGTCCAGCAGCTACTGGTCACCTTTGCTGTATGATTTTATCTCCTACTGTTACCTGAAGCACGCGTCTAGTCCATACTCTTGGGTTATCCTCGCTTTAAGTTTGGAAGATTTCCTTTTTTGGCCGCAGTTATTGAAGTTTGGACTAAACTTCTGTGGTTCTTCAGATGATTTCTTCCCTGCTCCTGTTTTACTTCCATTCTAAAAGAAAGGCCCATGTGTGGTCAAAGGAAATGTACAGTATTGACCTTAGGATGCTTAGTGTTGAGGCCTTCAGTGGTTTTAAAGGATTTGAGCATGACGCTCTACCAGAACTTTGCCTTGCATTTGCATCAGTCTATAACAATGACTTTAATGATCCCTTCTACAGTGCATGTATGGGTTTGCCTTTCAGTCTGTGTTACATATCTTTTGGCAGATTTTGGGGGGGGGTCATTTTTGAGACAGTATACATGGCATGGCTATTGTAAACCTCCTTCAGGGTGTTGGTTTGGCCGACACTGATGTAGACAAGGCATCCAGGTTCATAGTCTTGTTGTTTCTAAGTTCACTAGTGCCATCTTCCATGAAGCTGCAGTTACTGCTTATCTTTATAATAGTTCCTCTTCAGATTATAAGACCTGCATGATTCTCAGACATCGACTTCATTTGTGCCACTTATAGACAAGCTAAATAGGAGTCTTAGTCTGTCCTTAGTGTCCTCCTGTGCTGTCTCCCTCTAGCTGAAACATAAACCTTGAAGAGTTTTGTTTTGATAAATAGGCCAGTCTGTTGCTCCTCTGGCTAAATATTTGTTTCATGACCTTTTAATTAAGGCTCTCAGCTGGTGCTGTCTTAGATTTTATTTCAAATGTTAACTAGTATGTGTGGGTTTTGCCCAGGGGTTCCTGTTTGAGGTTCCCTGTAGATTCACAATCTTTAAGTTGTTTTGGTTGTCTCGGGGCACAAGCCTAGCCACTTGCTTTTGGGGCTAGTTCTCCCTTGCATGCGCTTAAAGCAGAAATTCTACTGGGATTCTCTCTGCTGCTTATGGTAGATGGACTAATTTGTCTATTCCTTCTGTCTGTGGAGACACATTGTGGTACAGCAGACTATGTAGGAATGCCTCTTCTAACCAACTTCCTCTTGGCTAGATAGTTTGGGGTCCAGTACTCCCCCCTGATGATTGCTCCTTGTTTACAATGGTTAGTTTCTTAGGCAGCCTCAAACTCTGAAATCTTTGTTCTTAAATGTCCAGTCTGTTTTGTTCAGTATCTTTTCTCTCAGGATTTTTCCTTCAGTTGGTGCTCCAGAGAGGTATGTTCTGCATTGTTGGATACCCATATCTTCTTCAGGATTGTTCACAATTTCTTCAAGTCTGGAATAAAGAGGACCTAAAAAACAGCAATTAGAAATTATTCAGGGGTGGTGTAAAGCAAGGCCTAGGGACTGTGCTTGTTGACTACTGTCCTCATTTTACACTATCTTGGACTGGAGGAAAGGGACTTTGGGACTGTGATACTAAAGTGACATAGATGATGAATCCATACTCACTGTAAGTAAATGATAATTTCCTTTGCTTTCCTCAGTATTTGTTTTTGTACATGTGTTTTTGTGTGCTTGTGTTTTTCACTGAATTCCCCACACTTAGGTGTTACTTGGACAGGAAGTTAACATTATGAAGGTTATTTAGAGTTTAGTGGGTGCACGTCATTCCATCCCCTCAATTTGCAGTATAGAGCTATGAATCCATTCTAAATAGTGCATCAACTTGTTCTTTGTTAATACCTGCATCCATAAACCTTACATAATCTCCACTTTGAGTATTTAGACGTCACACATTTGGGCACTATCTGCAGTTCCCCAAGCCTAGAACTTGGCAGTTTTTACCTAATCAGAGCTTAAGTATGACTATCTCATGCTTTGAAATGAGTTTGATTATGTTTTATCTTCTTCTTAGGGTAAAAAACGACAATCTGACCAAGAAATTGAGAATCTTGAAAAGCAGCAGAAGCAGACAATAGAGCGTTTTGAACAGGAGCACACAACACGCCTGCGCAACGAGGCAAAGTGCATCAAATCTGAACAAGAGAAAGAATTATCCAAATTTCAGAACATGTTGAAAAATCGAAAAAAAGAAGTAGGATCATATTGTTGCTAGTGCGCTTATGATTTTTTGTTTTAGTCAAGATTTGCCAGAATACCTTTGAAGATCTTTAGATCAATTTTCAATAAGGTGATAGGACAGTGTATGCTGCACAGGCTAATACTGCTACCATATCATCAAACTTAGAATGTAGATGTAAGATTACGCTCATTGAATGAGTCAAATCAGTTTCTGGAGATGCAAAACGTTTACCAGAATGATGGTGAGAACCGGTCAAGCTCGGGGATTCCCTGCTGTGCAGTTTTGATATTTTGGTATGCAGAAGATTGTGTCCTCTGGTCTAATGGCCTGTTCTAGGCTATCAGCTTGCTCGCTTATGAAAAAAAAAAACTCTGTTTGCCTCCAGGTAGTGCTCTAGAGACTAAAATTCAGATCCTCTGCTCTGTTTACGTCTGCATAGTAGGTGGCAAATGTGTCAGCAGTGCCTGGGTCAAAATCTTCTAGGGTTCATGTTGTGTGTCTGATGGTAGTTCCTATGTTTCTTGCGTATTTTATTCAAAGCCTGCAATTAGCCCATTTTGTTGCCCTGCATTTAAATTTTTGTTTAATCAAGAGCAGAGCATATTCTACCTTGTCAACATTTAAAGCTTTGACCTGTGATCGAGGTGATTTTTCTTCAAATCTTGTTACCCATTCTCTTGTGTATACCTGCTAATTTTCACAGCTGGGACTCTAGTCGAGCACTTCTGCTTTGAGTGAGACCCAAAGAGTACGTACACACACACACCTCCCTGTTGTTATTATCTTCTGCCAAAAACCTTTGTGAATCATGGTGAATACTGTTTCTCAGTCTCTGTTGCCACTTACTGCTCAGTGGCAACAGCTGATTCCCAGTAGGTATTGGATCTTTATCAGATAGGTCTATACATCCATCTCTGAGGAAGTCACTTTCTGTTTGAGAGCGGAGGTGACAACAAAGTAGTCCAAACCAGCATTGGTGTGATGGGCATAAGAAAAGAAAATATAATCTGCTGCCTCAGAAGGTTGGTCTCGCCAGATGTATATAAGCCCCATATGAATCAACCAGTCATGTACTGCTGCAGAGAGAGTACCAAAGTAGTCAGCCCGTGACAGCACCTTATATACTCTTAAGGCTTGAGTCTTGCTTCAGCAATATAGATCTGATCAACGTTTCTTTTATGGAGTGTTCTTTATTGTCTTTTGATGCTACCATATTTTGCTCACCAGAGTGGCCCTAGGTCCTTCTTAAGAGGTGAGTCACCGCTGGGAAAGGTTATGCAGTCACCTCCAGGTCTCACAGAGGGCGATTCTTAAACTTAGGTTTAACTGTTTTTATAATTTGTTTTTAGCTGTTTTTATAATTAATGATCCAATGGTAGGAGAGGACATGCATTATTATCAAGGGTGAGTTGCTTTCCCCGTGTGATCCCCGAGGCAAGCTGTAACACATTGGGCGCTGTTCGCTACCACTCCTGGGCAGTTGATGTGTGACACAAGTACAAGGTAGTGGTTATCAGCGACTGTTGCCTACTTTTTCTCCATGTTTGTCTTAGTCTCTCATCACATTAGTTTATTTAACGTCTCTCCAGTGTGAACGTTTGACCATACCCTACTATTTACTGGGCTGTGTGGTTGGCCCTTGGCTTGCCACCTGACTACAGTCACTCCCCTCTAAGGTTTTCCACTCACTCCTTGCCACAGTAAAGGCTAGAGTCTCCTCCAAACCCCTCACTGATCTGTAACTCAGCTTCAGGCTCAGATATTCACTGGGGTGATTATTGCTACTCTTATTTAATCTAAGTCACTGCTCCAACACGTGACCCAGTCGGAATCATCCAGCTGCACAGGTTCCCACAGCTGAACCTCTGCTCAATCATGACCTCCCAAAGTAGATCCACCCAATTTATTGGGTGCATTATCAGCGGCCTAGTGCACTCTATTTCAGGCCTTCTCTGCTGTCCTATGAGGACTTGGGATTCACTTGCCGATTGTGGTCTCTTACTGGCCCACCTGCTCTCCATCGCAATTTTGTGGAGGGGTGAAGGAAGGCATGTGCTGATCTACTTCTTGCGGTGTCTCCTTCCATTGCCTAGAGTGTTTCAGCTGTAATCTTGCACATTGGGTGTGCCCTGTAAGAGCTAGAACTTCATGTTTTGATGATCCTTTACTTCTCCCTGTTCCTCCTTACCTGTATATTTCTTAACCTCTGATGTGATAGTCTGCCAGGCTTCTCCCAAATACTTGGCGTGTCTTTTTTGCCAAGGCTCCTTGTCTCTCCTGCCTGTATGGGGACGTCCGTTACCGGAACGTGCCCCTGGGACACAGCAGAGTTCATCAGTGGCAGCAGACCATGCCATATTCTGCCAACGTCTTACTGCTTCATTCCAACCAATGTACAACACAAAATTCCATTTTATCTGGTTGCATCTGTCTACAGCAGGGAGCATGCTACAGTGTGGGTGGGTGATCCTTTCCACCAGAGAGCTGTGTGTCTTGATGACTGATGGTTTAGCACAGGGCTAATTTAGGGACATCGGGCAGGGAAATACACCTTACACCTCCACCATGTGTTATATTTGTAAATGCTGCCAAGAGCTCATGTAGTATGACCACACGTTTACCCTTCATCTTGGATAGCTCTCCTCTGTTGCTCATTAACATGGTTTCTGTTTCATGGCATGGATAGAAGCCCAGGTGGACAACACTAAGCAAATTATTGGTCTATTGTTAGAGAAGATTAAGGCAGTTCTTTCTGTGTTCAGTATCTAACACTTCAGAGAAGGCTAGATACAGGTCCCCACTTAGATTTCATGTTTGACACTTGAGTTTTAGAGTAGTGTGGTAGTAATGATATGCATTTTATCATTCATCTGACATTGCTACTTTCTGTCTAGTTCATTGCCTCCATAGTGTAACGTTGCATTTGTAACAGCTAACGACATTGACGGTGACCTAAGCACGTGTCAGCCAAAGACCCTTCTATTGTGGCTGTCTGAACTTAACAACTGACTTACGTTGGCTTTATGTACTAGATTCACTCTCTACGATAATTCACTTATTATTTGAAGGTCCTTAAAATATATTTGCTTATATATTTACATAGCATTGTGGTTTCACCACTATGCCTCACATTGGTCTCCATTTAATTTGGATGGTCCATTCAATACATTAACATTGAATGGCTCGCATAAATCCACATTTTATGTTAGAAAAGTGGAAACCCTGCCTAATTTGTGAATGGATATCAATGTTTACATCACTGTTATCAGGTATTTTGACATGAAATTGTACAGACAAACATTGTGTACAGCAAGATTTTCAGGTGACATGCACATATATATATATGTATGTATGTGTGTGTGTGTATATATATATATATATATATATATATATATATATATATATATCTCGAAGAAAAAAAAAATATTTCCAACTATTGAAGATGTTTTCATCTGGAAAATACCTTTGCTGAAATGGCTCAGTTGACCTCAGAGAGAGAAATAATGTATAGTATCAATTTAATTGGGACGATGTCCAATTGTAGTTTGTGCCATTCTTGCTAATGTGTTAAACAAAAAATGTATTAAGTATGGTAGTTTCTGCCATTTTCCAATGCAGAGCAGCACATAGACAATTTTGAGAAGCTTTCAGTGATGGACCCCTTCCTCTTCCTGCTGAATAGGTGTCTTTGAAGTACTGTCAGTTTAGCACTCATGTGCAGCAATACAATGTAAACTCTTGAATGAGTTGGCGTGATTGATTTATGTGTGTGTGTTAAGTGGGGTGTGTATGGGGGTACGTAGGTGTGAGAATGTAGCCATAGAATCTACCTTCTATAATTGTTTGTTCAACCATCTGTTTTGCATTGTATTAATTAATTGTTTTCTGTATTTTCTATATTTTTGAGTGTCCCTCTTTTACTGGTGGTTGGGTCTTTATGGTGGTTGTGCTGCAGCATAATACATTGCATTATTCCAACAATATAAACACAAGCGTGGTACTTTAGAGTCTTTTCCCTATGGGCAAAAAATATTAGTTTGTACTTAGTTGCACAAGTTTTAATTATGTCTCTTGGGGTTAGTCTTTAGTTGCCTAGAAGTTAATGTTATGGTTCAGATTTTAATCACAGAAGGTTAAAGAAGATTAAATAAGTCTGGCTATTTAATACTAATTTTATAATGATTTAATTCCCTGCCTTTAGTGCATTTTTGTAGGTAGGTTAGTGTACAGTGCATCTAAAATCTGTACAGAGGGGCTCCTGTCCTCATAAAGGTGCCAACCGCTGGCCATCTCTACTTTTCCACACAATTACAATATTGCTAACATTAATTGAAAGAAACCCACATCATCTAATAGAAATCTGTGAATTATCCCCTTCATTGAACTCCCAAATCCCACTCAGTTTTAATCAAGTATCCAGAATATATTTTCTACAAATATTCTGGACAAGGTAACAACCAAAGGTGCCTGCAGCATATGACCTGACAGGAAAGTGACATTTGGAAATCTGTCTGCACTACTTGAGAGGGTCCTTAGTAAGCATCACAGGCACCATCCGTTTCCTGGTAAAGGAGGTGACATAGTTACTTGACTGGAACACCTGCATAGCATATCTTCCATTATCATGACTGATATGATGGCTTGCTGAAATATCAGTAGTGGCCCTTTTCCAATCTTCAAGCCACATTATTGTCTAAGCTCACTCTTCACAGATTGTGGCGCCACCCACTGTCTCTCCACACATTTTCTGGAATTCCAGAAAGATACAGTCTACTGGTATGTATAATACTTTGTGTTTCCCGATTGCATTGTTGCAGGGGGATTCTAACAAACAGGTTTATAGCTTGCACAGGAGAGACAATCTACAAAAATATCAACTATATGTTTTTGAATAAAATAGTGAGTAGCATAAAATATCTGAGAAGTGCCTCAGACTACAATCCTGGTATCAGAGACCTTCTAGAGTCAAAAGATAATCAGATATAATGCAGTGACTAATCTTCACCCTCAAATCCAGGTGGGGTCAACATATGCTTTAATGTATGCTTTAACGAAATTCAAACAACTAAAGAAGTTTAGCAAAGGCAATAATGTTTAGCCACTATTTAACTGTTATATCTGAAGTCTAAATGCCTCACCAAATAGACCACATGCCCCCCATCTTCCCACTCCTCCGTACAGCAGCAAGGTAGCCAAAGTGAAGCGTGATAATGCTCTTAGTCTCAGGTCCCACTCAGCATGATAAATCAAGGCCTTCAAAACATAAGGTTGCTATTTGTGGTTGCATTAAATAAACTATCCATTATCTCCCTCCCATTTTGAGATAACTCTATTGGCACAAAGTTTAGTTCAAATTACATATACAGGAAAACTCAAACCCACATTGAGCGGTCAGCATTAGTGTGTCCTCTTTCCCCTAGAAGTTGGGTTCAGCCAAATGACTTTGATTCTGACTTTTAGCACCATCGGTAATACGTTTCAAAGTCCTACTCTCATTCCAAAATCTGAAAGCAATTAAAAGTTTAGGGTAGGGTGTTTTGTCTGTGAAATGAGAGCTGTTTAGGGGAAGTAACTACTGTACTTTGTCACATCTGCTGCAAAGAAAACTAAAATAATTTTTTGCTTTTAATTTAAAATTACACTTCTAAAAACTTGTGTCCTACGTAACAATTGTATTCTGAAAAGTAACTCTAGTCAGTAAGGTGCCATATATTCTCTCTGAAAAATCATTACATGTTAAATCATCAAGTAGCTTACCGGGCCATTTGTTGAGCCTTTTTAACAAAAAGCATGTGCTTTTGTCTTTGAGCAATTTTCTGAAGATCTATGAAAGTTCGGTAAAAGGTCTACCAATCTCTTATTTGTATCTGTTGACATGAAAAGCAAGAAACTAATAGTGTAAGCCCAATTTTGGGAAACATGAAACCTGTTTTAATTGATTTCTTATTAATGCATATATGTATTGATAAACACATATTTAGTATACTCAGACTTACTGTAGAATTTGTATACAATTGGCCATCATCGAAACAGTATTATATGCCTATACAGTGCTTGAATATTCTGTTTCTTGCTTTTTTCATGTAAACACAACAAATGGTGCTGTTCACTGTTCATCGGATCTTGAGTCACTTTGCATGCCAACAGAATGTTGCCTTTGCCTCTGGTTATTTTCGTGCAACAGGTACACAAAGCATGTATGCACTCCCTAGACTTCACCAGATTAACGTACTTGCTTGATCTCAACGCAATGCATGCTGGAGGATGCTCTGTCCATTTTACATTTAGCGCTTGGACTTGAGAAAAAAGTTCTTTCCCCACCTTCTGTATGCTTATACTCTAGGTATTAAGTGAAGCTGAAAAAGCACCCAAAGAGCTGAAAAAAGAGCTTGTGAAGCGCAAGAAAGAGGAGCTTGCACAAACCCAGCATGCCCAGGTAATGACAGTAGCAGAGGTTTTCTGCTACTATGAAGCAGTATTATTCACATAGCTTGATAGCTGCCTTTTTTATTGTAATGTTAACTAATTGTTGTTTTGCTCTAACCCATCAGCGGATTCTTGTTGTGTTCACAAATTTGTGTTTGTAATTTGTAAAGCAGTGTAATGTCTTTGCAACTACATTGACACACTTTCCATAATTTGTTATCTTGCCTTGTAACACAGTTTTGTAAGCACGTGTGTATGTGTAAGGTGTGTTCACTTATCCTGTTGCAATGTCTGTATATCTGCCCAAAATGTTGTCATTTGTGAGTGAGATGTAGTCCGAGTGCCTTTACTTTTGCAGTCTAGTGGAATACACCGCAGTTAAGATTTATACCATAACACAGTCATGCACTTGGCCATCGTTCTAAATCAAAAAAGTAATGAAGACAAAAGTTAATATTTTATGTGCCATCATTCATATTCTGTTTCAGCACCAGATATCAGGAATGTAGAAATAGCAAACAGGAACATGCAGTTTTCTAGGAAGGAGCAAAATTGTATTTTCCACAAGAAATGCTTGTATTGTTAAATATTTGTTTGACTCTTCACTGGCATTGCAGTACAGTCATTTGAATAGAGATTTAATGGAATTCTAAGTATATATAGACACTCAGATCTGCAAAGTGTTCCTGTTTGGGCTGATGCACAGAGACACTGCGTATTTTTTATTTTTTTTACAGTATCTTGTTGAGTAGATTTCAAGGTTGACCAGTTAACACGTTTCTAACAAGCTACCTACTGGTAAGTGTAGGTGAAATAAAACTAGTCGTCTAATTGTGCACTTGATCATTTTAACTTGGTACTAAAGAAAAGTATAAATCTTTCCTAAAAAAAATAGGTTAACGTGCTTCTGTACTTGAAAAATACCTTGTTTGCCAAAGATTAGAATTTGGATTTCTCTGAGCAGATATAGAAATCGTTTTGGAGAAGACGGCTATGAAAAAACGCTTGCGACTTTTGTGATAGAAAAAAATAATTTTGTGTATTTGATTTCTAAACTGTATTTGGTTACTGCATTATAAAGTTAAACAAATCACAGTAAGTTTACAGTTTTTTTAAATTAAATGTTTCTACAGAAAAATAGTACTGTTTATGTATTTACATGGGGGTAAATTGTATTCTGAGTCACAGGGTGTTGCACAAGTTATGATTCAGTCTTTTCAGTTGTCGTCTTGTTCACTGTTCAACGCTCCACTGCAGGATGTAAGTCTGTTTTGCCTGCAGCACAGTTTTTTTATTTGGTTTGTCCTTACCTTCTTTAAAGGACCACATGTGTCAGTAAACAAACCTATAGGATTTTTTCAATTATTGTTTGAAACTGGCCTCTTTATTTTCTGGAGGGACTAAATTAATCACCAAATGATCCACAGTAAATTAAGTTGCAATTATACTTTCAAATCAGGCCCAAAGATTAATTCAATTATTCAATTATATATTATACAGTAAACACATGTGATAGATTGACCGGGGTGATTTTTGGTCGTAAATCCAATTCTTTGTGTGCAGTGGAATTGTGTGTTGAATTCTTGCTCCTCTAATTGTTGTCTTTAGAATCATGTTAGCAAACTCAAAACCACTCTCACTAGGGAATGTTGTTTTTATTTATTTTGTAAAAATGTAAAATAAAAATAAATTACATTGAACGTAGAAACACAAACACCATGCTGAAAAGAATGCCAGAGCTATATAGATTAACATAACAATTTAATTTTACAAAATGTCTGGTGATAGCATATTAAATTAGTCTTTTAGAAGCCAGCCACTATTCTTATTTGTTATAATTGTTTCCTCCCACTTTAAAAGTCTTAAACCCATGGTTTTTTTTTTTGCTAAACTGTCTTTGTTACTCCTAGAACCTGTCAAACCAAAACATTTTTGGGATTTTCTCTAAAGTCTTTTTTTCCAAACAGTGTTGCACATATTTATTTTTGCAGTGTTCTATAGGTGACATTTTATAAGAGCAGAGAACTGGTGTCTTTTCACGTCCTCTCACTTTTCATTACAGAGAAGATGAATGAGGTAGAATTTTCACATATACATAACACTGAGTTTTGAAATTAGGGTGACATTGGACTTGAAAGAAGGAGCAGGAGCTGATAGTGTTTATGAGGAGCAAAAAATCATACTTTTTCCTTAGTTACAGTACTTTGCAATTCATTTTGGGTTGCCAGTAGCACTCTTCCAGGTACCGTGAATAGAGCAACATTCAATCAATCATTGTTTTCCATTGAAATTTTCTAAAACATTTGAAGTGACTACACGCTATAAAGTGTACATGTGCTTTCTTTTCCTGCCATGGAACTTTGTTCTACCAATAGGCTTGGAGAGGAGTTTTTAGAAATTGGATTCAGCATCTCAGTTTTCAGCGTGTTGCATTGCCACAGAATTATTGGTGCCACCAGGAAATTGGTTAAGGTAAATTGTTGTAATTTCAGGGCACAGCCACTCCCCTCATAATCATTGCACCTGCATTATAATCCCCTCAAAGTCTGATCTCTGAATTATATTTAGTCCACTTGAAGTTTAGGTGAATGATTATCTGGTCATTTCCTCATACATACCTTCCCTTTTCATAAAAGTACTATTCCACATAGTTTCTATGCTGACATTTAAACTATCTCCCAAGGAACTCATTCTAAGGCCAAACAATTTCTTCTTTACAGATCATTATAGCTCCCACCTTAAAACAGTATGTTCTGTTTACTTCCATAATTAGCAAGACAAATAAAATGGAACCAAATCAATCTGTTAACTCTGGACATGCCCGAGCATACCTATGACACTTACATTTAGGATCAGGCAAGATTGAACTTACCTTTTGAAGTTGGAGATTGCTGTTTCTAATTTTTATTTTGTTTGTGACTTATTTCTTTAGTTGAACTGGAATTAAGTTCTGCCTTTTCAGGAGTCTGCATTTTTATGTTCCTGGACTCTTCATTTCCAGGAGGACAGAGCACATATCTCAGACTTTCACTGATTTAATTCTTACCCAGTTGATTATTGAGTTCATTAATGCAACATGACTACTGTGAGATATCTTTACGTAGGTTGTGGATAGGAACATTGAAGCGAATTGGGGAAATGGATACAGGCTTCCTCAACACTAATGGGATTAGATTTCCTCTTCTTCAGGTGCCCTTCCACCGCAATGTCTCAGTTGCCTTTTTGGGCTTTTCCACTGAGCCTCTCTTTTTGACTGGTATTTGCTTCCACTCTGAGTGTTAGCAAAGCCTTGAAAACTCTTGATATGTTCTTTAACTGTTCACAAAATCAAGCATTATCTTTCTGGTGTTTTTTGCATCTTCAGCCTTGCCTCAGAAACACACTTTGGGTTTCCCACACAGCTATGCCCATGGAGCCTTCTACTTTATTACTGTTAATACCTTGTGTCCCATAATGGACTACAAAGGGGCCCCTGAGTAATGTTCAGTTCAGCTCCTGCCATTTTCTAACTCCTTATGAAAATCTGGTGCCATAAAGGAATGAAGTAACTAATAGAACACATAATTGCTAAAGTTTAAGTAAAAAAAAAAAAAAGAAAAGGTAAGCTCCAGATCTTTTGAATTTGTTGATTGAAAACACTTAAGATGCACTTGTCATTATCACTTCTACAGTACATTGCTTTTGACTTTTAGATGTGTTTGTCAGAAATGGGTTCTTTAGTTGTCATTCGGTTTGCACCCTGTAGGGACTCTTATTTTAGTCTGGATAAGGGAGATACCTGCTCAGATTACCCCTGCTCACCCCCTTGGTAGCTTGACACGAGCAGTCAGGCTTATCTCAGAAGCAAAGTGTAAACCATTTGCACATAACACACAGCAATACAGTGAAAACATTCTAAAAGGACACCTCACCAGTTTTGGAAAAATAGCCAATATTTACAAGTATAAAACAAGACCAAATAAGATAAAAATCCAACATACAATAAATAAGCTACATTTTTTTTAAAGAATTACTTGAAAAGGCAGTTCCTTGAAGTAAGTAGCTCCATCTCGGGCTATCACGGCGTCGTGAACAACAAATCCAACAGTCCTGGCCGTTGTGATCCTCGCAATGCAGTCCAGAGAGCAGCGTTGCGGTGTCGGTTCCAAAGGTCAGTGCCGGGGTCGTCGGGCCCTTGAAGTCACACGTGTTAAGGATCAAACTCTGGGCTGATAAAGTCAGGCGCGCTGGCGTGGATGGCGTTGAGGCTGTGGTGCAAAGTGGGACGAGGTGACGTTTGGTGCCCACAGGTCACAGTGCAGGCAACGGCTTGGTGACGGCGTCCCGCGGCATCAATGAGACCAGGGCTGCAGTGTGAAGCAGGGCGGTGCCACGTGCGGTGTCACCAGGTCACATGCAGGCAGGGTCATTGTCGTTGCTGAAGCGCTGTTGGTTGTACGTTCAAGTCAGTGGTGCGGCACGGGACGGGATCTGTGCGGCGTCCACGGGTCACAGTGCAGACAGGGATGCCTGATGACGACACTGGAGTCGATTGTGCTGGTGTCGGTGGACCAGGGCTGCGGTGCAGGACGGGACGGTGCTTTGTGTACCTCAAGAGCGATGGCCACAGTGCAGGCAGCGGCGCCGGTGTCAGCAGGAGTGTCATCTTCAGGGATGCCCAGGCTGTGGTGTGAGGCGATGCCAGAGTGGCGGACCCACAGGTCACAGTGTAAGCAGTGGTGGCGGCATCAGATGGCGGTGTCGCTGAGACCAGGGTTGCGGTGTGAAGCAGGGCGGCGCGGCGCCGTGCATCGTCGGCAGGTCACGGTTCAGGTCAGCGGTATCGTTGGAGGCGTTGCAGTGGTTTTTCTTCTTGAACAGTACAGAACACACAGTTCCCAGTGCCACAGGCAGATTAAACTGAAGTCTTCTGTATCCCTGAGACTTTTATCAGGAGGCAAGCAATACTCCAAGCCCTTGGAGAACTTTCTCAAGCAGGATACACAGCAAAGTTCACCCTTTGCTCTCTTTCCAGGCAGAAGCAGCAACTGCAAGCCAACCCAGCAAAGCAACACAGCAAAGGTGCAGTACTCCTCCAGCTCTTCAGCTCTTCTCCTTGGCAGAGGTTTCTCCTGATCCAGAAAGTGTCACAGTGCCCTTTCCTCGGGATCTGCACGCTGCTGAACAAAAGGCCCACCTCCCGGCGTCACCAACTCAGAAAGATATTATAGCACAGAGTTATGATGAAGCCAGGCAGGGGGGAGGGAAATTAGGGTAGGGAACTGCAGGGAGAGAGATATGAAAAGAAAAGATTAGAACAAATATGCATATACTCATTCATAACAGTAGAACTCACCTATTGACTCTTGAATAAAGGCGCCTCCGTGATATCAGATTGAGACCCTTTGTGAATTGGGCGTAGCCCCTTCTTTGAATCATGGAACAAGAACAAACTGCACCCTCTGAACCTAGAGATGGCAAGAGCCTTGAACTATGGACATACTCTGAATATCAATCATGTAACCAATTATACATTCATAAACATAAACGTTTGATCTCAGCGTAGAAATTCTCAAAGACTTAAATATGTATCGCACATATTCTCAAAGACTTAAATATGTATCTCACATATTATGCTTCCCAAAAAACAATGAAACTATAATTTGCTTATTTCCGAAATGTTTTCACATTGACTACCTAGGTCTGAAAGTTTTACTCATTGAACTTGAAGTGCTTTGTTCGTTGGGCCGAAGCGCCTTGCTTGTTAATACATGAAGCGCTTTCTTCAATATGCCTGAGAGCGCTTTTACTTGCTTTGTCTGAAGCGCTATGCTCGTTATGCTAAGGGGCGCTTTACTCATGTGGCCTGAAGAGCTTTGATTACCGTGTCAAGGGCGCTTTACTCATGTGGACTGAAGCGCTTTGATTACCGTGCCAAGGGCGCTTAACTCATGTGGACTGAAGCGATTTGATAGCCGTGCCAAGGGCGCTATACCAGTGTGGCCTGAAGCGCTTTGCTCGTTGTGCTAAGGGGCACTTTACTCCTGTGATCCGAAGCGCTTTGATCGTCGCGCCAAGGCCACTTTACTCTTTGAATTGCAAACGCTTTGCTCGTTGTGCTAAGGGGCGCTTCACCTTTGAAAGTAACAGCCCCCTTCAAGATTGGGCTCATCAAGACCTTACTGCTACGAGTATGACCTACTCGTATCTGAATTCACCATGGAAACAAGGATACTCCAATTTACCCTGGTAAGGTTTATTATGGATTGTGCTACATTGGCCCTGACAAAAAACTTTTTTCGCTTTGAAGACCAGCTCTTTCATCAAATCCGCGGCACTTCAATGGGCAGTACTTTTGCCCCTAGTTTGGCCTGCTTATATATGTACGATTTCGAAAAGAAACATATTCTACCATCATCTAATCCTTTCCAAAACCATATTAAATTGTGGCGACGATATGTTGATGACATCCTGATCATCTGGCAAGGCTCCCTGTCGACCACTAATAATTTTGTATCTTGGATCAACACCATTGATCCCTTTTTGAAATTCACGTCAACAGTTTCTTCCACTCATTTACCATTTCTGGACCTCTTGTTGACTATTCACAATGGTAAAATATCCACTTCTGTTTACCAAAAACCTACTGATCGTAATAGCCTTTTGTTATATGAGAGTCACCATCCGAAATCTGTACGGGACAATCTACCAGTAGGTCAATTCCTGCGATTAAGAAGAAACTGCAATACATCCTGTGAATTTGATCGCCAGGCTGATATTTTACAAGTCAAACTTTTTGATCAGCATTATCCTCCACGAATCATAGATCAAGCATGTAAACGAGCTAGAAATAACCATTGCGATGCTTTGTTAGAAACCATTGATAAATCCCCTCAAATAAGATTAACTTGTGTATCTACCTACACCCCCATGTCTAATTTGATTTAAAAAACTGATTAATAAAAGATGGTCAATTTTGACCAGTGGAGGGACTCAGATACAGAGACCTGTATTTGCCTTCAAACGTACAGCCAATATTAAAGATATGGTGGTCCACACTCACCCTCGAACCACACAGACCACTTCAATACAGAGAACGCTATGGGATCTTCCCCCTGTCACTGGGCATCACCCCTGTGACCTCTGTAATGTGTGTTCTCTAACAAAACAACAGACGACATTGAACTTAGAACCGATTGGCCTGTGGCAACTGAGAAGACACACGAATTGCAATACAAAAAATTGTATCTATATGATCACCTGCCCCTGTGAGTTGCGATACATCGGCATGACATCGCGCCCAGTGAAGATACGCATCAACGAGCATAGGAGTAATATCAGATGCAATAGGATTACAACAAAACTCAGTGCTCATTTTCTCGACACTTCCCACACTCCAGATGATTTGTGGTGAAGTATTTTGGAGGCTCCAAGAGTGCGATCTGAGGATCCTACTTTTTTTTTCAGACTTGAACAGAGATGGGTGTTTAAACTAAAAACTCATGTACAGGGTTTAAACGATGACATACCCTGGTCTCTGGTGACCTGAGATTCATTCTAATCAAGCACTATCCACTTATTACTTGTGGCTGAGAATTTGTTTCCCTCCTATTTCCAAGGTGGCTTATTTGTAACCTTTCCGTTTTTCTATCTTTAGTTTGCATTTTTCATCTATCTTCATTTGGATCTCTAATAGAGTTTTCATCAAGGTCTTCTTGTCAATCTGGTTTCCCTCCAGCCCCGAGTCCTTCCTTTATTTCTACACTAGACTGTGGCCTGTCCTCTATGGCAGACTCTCTTCCAATGTTTAACATAGAGTCCTTCCTCTATGTCTAGAGTCTTTCGTTTGGACCAGGTTTTGGTCCTTCCTTTGTGGCCATGTTTTTCTTTTGATGACGCGAACATCGGAAGGATTCCACTTCTGTGTTCATAACGCGTTTAAAGCGCCGACTCCGGTTGCACTCCCTGTCATTTGACAGGTAGCGCTCCGGAGGGTAGGTCCCCGGCTGAGGACCACGCTTGGAAAAGTGAGTAATTACCTGCTTATTTAACACATTGTGCCTATGATAGTAGCCCGTCGCGTTCCTTGCATATTAAGATCACTGTTGGCCCCCTCTGCTTTTGCATGTTGTTTTCTTTTCTGGGCATCACAATTTTGATTAATTACTACTATTTTAGTACAGATTGGAATAACAGCTGACTTACTTTGTGGCACCGGCCACATTACTTAAAAGTTATCTATTACCGATTACAATTATTATTTACCTAACCCTTTTTAACGACGTCCGGGCATTCGAAGACCGATTGCAGTCTTCGCTACTTAGGGTTTTTGACTTCTGGGTTTTAGGACCATGAATATGTGGACTATGATTTTCGAGCATACCATTTTAGATGCCTTACCATATGTCTTTTGACATATATATATCTTTTTCTTTTGCCTTTCTTTTTCTGTGGGTTAGTGTTCCCTTTAGTCCCCTTGAGTAGGCCTATTATTGTTTACTACTCTTTATAAATGGTTACCTCAAAATTGTAGTGACCCACTATATTTATTTCAGATTCTTGCTCTTAATATTTGGAGAGTATTTGACCCTTTCTCCCTTTTCTATTTCCATAATATTCTTAGTATCTGAGCAGTCCTTGGGTTCGCGCTTCCTAAGGAGCCATCCCCACTAATTGGGGTCGGTAAGCATCTCTGCTCTGTTTTGGTTATGATGATCACTTATTTGAACTAATATGCACATTTTAACCTCCACCTTTGGTGTCTGTGTTTGGTTTCTAGGCCCCCCCTTTTTAGATGTCACTGGACAAATGATCAAATGTGAGTGACTTATTTTCTAAATACGAATTGGAGAAGCGTTATTCTGGTCCTGAAGAAGCGTCATCTGATCCATCTGGACCAACAGCCGCGAAACATGTCGACCTCTTGGTAGAGGTACCACACTTTTTGGGATCCTCTAAGTCTATTTTGAAAGCCGTTGAGCATCACACTCAATTCTTGCTTTCTTTTTGCATTTTTTAATCTTGGTCGTCACTTCCCTTTTCTGATTAAAATTACGAGTTTGGAAGTGATTAGCCAATTTTAACCTATTTTTCTTTCCTTGCTCTCCTTGTTTTGGTCTGGTGGTTAGCTTCTTCCATTAGCCTTTACACTAACAATTACGGCTGACAGCTCCCGTTTTGGGAGCAGGTCAGGCATTGCAGTGCCGGCCTGGCGTGGAGCAATTCCCGATGATGTTGCCTGTCATCCAATGTGATGCATGAGGGCTTTGCTCTAGAACACCTTGGTTGCCTAGACTTTTTTCTTTTTCCTTAGGAACAGTGTACTCTGTATTGGTTTTATGACGTAGATGGGAGATCTTACACTGGACCTTTAACCTTCCGGTCCCTCCCCCCCTGTTGATCTTGTGTACTCCAATTTACTGTCAATCTGCCATGCAGGAAATCTGCTCTTCTTCAGAGGAACCCCCACGAGGTCTGACCGCATCGAAGTCTTCAAAATAGTGAGCAATGTGCTTGGGTGTGGCTGGGCTTTATAGGCCTGCCACACCCCAAGATGGCCGCTACCTCTAGAAACCTGGGAATTGTAGTCCATTCCTAAAATAGCACTGATAAGTGCATCTTGTCCACCATTGTCCTGACCCTGCAGCCACATGAGCTTTACCACAGGGCAGGTGACGCTGATGACCACTTTTAGAACACGAGGGGATGACAAGTGGTGGGCATTAAGCTCCGCAAATACGCACAGCGGGGTTTTGGGCGGGACCTGGACCGCGCACAGCTTTATTCCTGACAGAAAGATTCTAAAAGTCTGGGGTTTTGGGTCCAATACTTATACCCCTTTCTGCCTCTGAAGTTGCCCAACTCCAAAGAGAAGTCTCTCTTGTTTTCAGGATCCTGTCTTGCCCAGGCCAGGCCCCAGACACACTTTAGGGGGTCGGAGAGTGCATTGTGTGAGGGTAGGCACAGCCCTTTCAGGTGTAAGTGACTACTCCTCCCTCTACTCTAGCCCAGATGGCCCATCATAATAAGCTCCCTTTGTGTCACTGTCTAGAGGAGATGCACAAGCAGCCCAACTGTCAAACTGACCCAGACGGGGAATCCACAAACGGGCAGAGTCACAGAACGGTTTAAGCAAGAAAATGACCACTCTCTAAAAGTGGTATTTTCAAACACACAATCTAAAAACCAACTTCACTAACAGATATATTTTTAAATTGTGAGTCCAGAGACCCCAAACTCCTCATTTCTGTCTGCTCTCAAAGGGAAACTATACTTCAAGAATATTTAAAGGCAGCACCCAATTTAACCAGTGAAAGCCAAATTTGGCAGTATTTCCCTGTTAGGATATGTAAAACCCATCAGTACATGTACCAACTTTAACATACACTGCACCCTGCCCAAGGGGCTACCTAAGGCCTACCTTAGGGGTGCCTTACATGTATAAAAAGAGAAGGTTAAGGCCTTGCATAGTCGAGCTGGCAGTTTAAACCTGTACACACTGACACTGCAGTGGTGGGTCTGAGCCATGTTTACAGGGCTACTTGTGGGTGGCACACAGTGCTGCAGGTCCACTAGTAGCATTTGAGTTTACAGGCCCTGGGCACCTATGGTGTACTTTACTAGGGAAATACCAGTAAACCAGATATACCAATCATGGATAAACCAATCACCAGTACAATTTACGTAGGGAGCACTTGCACTTTAGCACTGACTAGCAGTGGTAAAGTGTGCAGAGACAATAAACCAGCAAAAACAGAGTCCAGTATACCATAAAAACAGGAGGTCAGAAGGCAAAAAGACAGGGGAGACACACCAAAAGCTGCCAGGTCTAACAGAGTTGTTTAATTTGGAACATCGTTCCTTATGTAGTGAATATATGCATTCATTTATTTTTGGATTTATAACCATGTATGCTTTGTTGATAAGCTTACACAAATGTGAATGCCCTGAACCAATTTACGTATGTATACTAGAGCAGTGCAGTTTGCTTTTGGTCAAATTAGATTTAAAATCTTTAACTGGTATGTAGTTTTCTTAACTTTATTTGTTAAGATGATATATTAAGTCTTTTTCTTGAGTATTCCAATAGGTAGGACGTACGCTGTAAATTCTCAGCTCTCTAGAAAGGTATGAATTTAGTTATTTTTCAAACGGAGTATGTAACATTATGCGTGTCACTAATTAAAATTTGTGTTCCTAATAGGAGCAAGAATTCTGTCAAAAGCAGCAGCAGGAGTTGGATGGGTCATTAAAGAAGATCATTTATCAGCAAAAGAACAAGGTGGCCAATATTGAGCGGGACTGCTTAAATAACAAACAACAACTAATGAGAGGTATTTAAATAAATCAAAGCACATTTATGAGGCTCACATTCAGTGTCAGTTTAGGTGACTCTTTTTCTGCTGCATTCTGTAAGAATTAAAGTGCAATCCTATTGCTATCAAACCTGTTGGATTCTTCCACTAAACATTGTTTTGGTTGTATTCATATCCTTATAATATTACCTTTGATTAGAGCAATTGAAATGTATGTGTTGTTGCTTTTGCTAAATGATAATTTAATTAATAGTCTTATCAAATAATGATTGAAAAAAAACTCTAAATTAACTTAGTGTTTCAGCAGTCTTGTATATCACGGGAGAGTTTAAAATGTCATTGCTACTCAGACCAGAAGTTATTTTAATAAAGAAAATTCCAGATCCTGGAAAAGATAAGTGTTTATAAGAAAAAACATGCAGCAAAGGTCTAAAGATAGGCTTCCACTTTTCACATAACCTTTGATAGTTCTTATACATATAGCCCATAGAATTTCTAATAGGAATGTTTGAAATAAGAAGAAAGGGCAGATAGGGAAGATTCCAAGCAGCTCCCTCACAAGGAAAAGCTGACTATCTAAAGATAATCATTTTACATCTTCAGTCTCTGCGTAGCTGTGCAACCCCTTACATGTATTTCCATATTCATCCAATTTTCTCTCCTTCCTCTTCTTACCACACTGCTTTTACCTTTCTCTCTCATTTGCTGTCATTCTCAGTCTCTCCTCTTCTCTGTTTGTGTGCCAATACCACCCTTTGCGAACTTGACACCCTCAAAGGTCTCCCTTTACTTGACTGGGTCTATAAATGTACTGTTCCAGTTAGCTACTGATTTTGTAATTACTGTGTAAACCCTCTCTCCTACACTAACTTATACATACTTTACAGATCTTCTGACACCCACACTTTTCTTACTCTCGTCATATAACTGTTCTGTTTTTCTCCTCAGCATACACTCATTCCAGTCAAACTTCCAGGCCCTATACACTCACCCAAGACAGCATTCCCCATAATGCCTTCACTAGGTACCGGTCCTGTGGTTCCATGTGATGATTGGTTGATAGGACAACACTAAGCTCTTTCAGACATCTTTGTCAGCTACCTCCTTCTCTAATTTCCCATACAAATGCAGTCATTGAACATTCTAGACAAAGTTTTCAATATTCCACTTGTCTTAAGATGAGATAGGGGAGAAAATGCATGTACAATACGTTTCCCACCAGATGTTCTTTAGTCTCCTTTGAGACCATCTGCACTTCTTTGTAACAAATGTCATCACAGCAGCTACTGATATTTCTTGGAAAATCTTGCATTCTGGCTACTTAAAGAAATGATCTTTCAGGACCACGACAAATTGAGGATGACTGGTGCTGCCATGCAGTTGAGTCATACTGTACAATCCTGCTGCACACACACTTGTCACTGTTTACACTTTCTCTACCTACATTTGCTCAACTTTTAAATCCACAATTGCACACGTCTACTCTTCTCTGATTCTCTTTTTTTCACTATATAAATACCCTTGTCCTCAAATCAGCCTTCTCTGGCAGTGTTCTCTGCAAATCCAGCAGGATCACTCTGTCCCCACCCCCTGCATATAATGCCATTATTTGATGACAGTTTGTTTCGTCTTTTACATCACAATCTGCTTCTTTACTTGATGTGGCCTCCAAAAAAGCTATCCCCTTTCTTGGTGATGACAATTATATTAAGTAATGTTCTTTCTGAATCCTATTTTTCCATTAAAGTAATCCACAGATGTCAATAGTATGCCCTCCTTATGGTCCCCTTTATAGTCTTTTTCAGAATTATTTTCCCCTTCAAGGATTTTTGAAACATTTGTGACACATTAGTATAAGCTGAGACCCCTGGAAGACAATCAGCTGATGTGCATTCAACTGTGAGGTATGCTGTGACCGATCAGGGACCCTCACTAAGATCTCCTTGCCACCAGTTTAATGAGGTAAACTCCAGATGTAAGCTGATGAAACACATGATGATATAGTTATACAGAAATGATACAACGAAGATCCCATAACCAATGGAACCAGAGATAGGCATCAAATGTGCACAATCTATATCTCACATAAATACATTCATAGAATTTGTGACAACAGCACAACTATACCAACAAAAGAAGAAAGATTGGACAGAGAACATACCACTTTACTTTTGTTTATCATCAGCAGGCGGCAACCGTAAAAAATGGAAGCGCACTTTACAACACTGTGATTACACAGCAGTGCAATCCAGGTATACCACTGTATCACGACAGAGCATGGTACATGACTTTTCCTTAATCCCTCCTTTTGTTTAAAGACCATTTCATGCACCCCCTACAACATTCTTTGCTGCTGCCCCGCCTCCATCACACACTGCCATTTTGTAGTGCGGTAAATGCTCTACGGTTTACTGTAAAAAGAGGAGTTAAAGAGGAGTGAGCAGTGTGCTTTGTATGATTGTGAGGAAGGTGGAGGAAATGTGGCTGGAAATCATGTGCATGTTCTGTGATGTGTGCGTCCTGCGGGACTCTCCTCAAAACTTGTGGGTTGCGCTATAATTTATGGATATGTTCACCTTCAAATACTTGGTGTTTTATTGTTCATAAGATCTGAATCTCAGAGTTGCAATTCTTTGGTGAGAAACAGAATATTTGGTGGCTGGCCATCCAAAGCGAGGGATATTTGTGGGAACGTGCCTCTTGTGCCTGATTGTCCTCTAGACAGAATATGAGTGGGTTTGTGAAAGTCCAGATTTGTATTTCTTTTTGACGAAACATAGCCACCATTTGACTCCCACACCTATAAAAAGAAAGCCTATTTTACTTTTAAGTAAGTGAGAGGCAAAGAGAATGCAGCATTAGAAAAATTATATGCATGTCAATATTCTCCAACACATATGCCACCTTCTAAATTTCCCCTTCTCCTAGACATAGCCCCTCTCTTTGCCCTCAGTCAAACTGAGTCCCCGTTGCACGATGACAGGCTCCTTTGGCTAGCCACTCGATTCTGCAGGTTGAACTATTTTGTCTGCTTTTTTGTCGCCTAAACAACTTGCTATGTATTTTTGTAAAACCTGCCCTGTGTACTTTGCCTTTAACTGTGCTGCTGACCTGACTTGAGGCAACTCTGTCTATCCTTAGAAAATCCCCCCTCAATCTTCATCTTGCAGTTAACTCCTGTTGAAGAGAATGGCTGTTATTTTCTTGTTACATTTACTTATTTTGAGTGGGTAAGTTTGACACTTAATTTTGTAGGTGAAAAGCTCAGTTATTAACTACTGATTACTTTTTATTATCTGAGAATGGCGAACTTGATGACAGTTGAAATCACTCTGCTTCAGCTTTCCAGGCTCTCATTCTTTCAGACAAATTGTGTTGTTATGTCTTCCTTCATAACAATGTATGTTACTGATTTCTCAGAAAATATTTGAAACACCGAACACCTTCAGTTATTGTTATTGGCGGATGTAGATAGATAGCCCTCATTAATACATGACTTCATCAGATTGTTTGGGGCAGGGTTTGCTATGTGCCACGAATAGCAAAACAAAACATGATGGAATATTTTATATTAATAAGGGGTATGCACATTTTCACCCAACTAAGGAATAGCATGAGTAATCAAAGGGAGCGCTCAGAGGTACATCCACCAGGACATAGCTGAACAGTAACAATGTTACCACCCGTCAATACAGTTGGAAAACACTGAGCATACTTTTATCACACACATGTGTAAAAAGTTTGCACCCCATTTCTTTCCTTTTGGTGAGTCACAATCATTTAAACGCTATAAAAAGTGCCTCATGAAGTATAAACGGAAAAAGAGACCCAGAAAAATGGTCACACCCCTTCCAATGTTTTCCCTGCTGGGGCCTTCTTTTGCACGCTTTCTCCTTCTGCACACATTTCCTTCAGTGCATTCCTTGCTGGAAATCTGTTTTCTTTACCTCACTACGACCTTGGCTTTCACCTCTTTAGCCTTGCGCTATATCAAGATAGAGCAACATTCATTGTTCTACCGAGTGTAGAGAAATAATGCTTCCGCGTAAATCATACGGCCTCATAATGCACATCTTACCCTTGTGGAGAAATCCAGGGTTTCCCTTTGAGATAAGGTTCCCTCACTTCTGATTTCCAGTTGTTGGTTGAGAAAGACAGGTTTGCTGCTCCTGGCACCCTGGCTGAGAAACAGATACAATAGGAATTGGCATATTACGTTGATGTTCCAGATAGGCAAAATGTACTCCTAAACTGTCACCTGTCCCTTTGGAGTACAAAGGGCATTTTGGGTATCTTTTGAATTCTGAGGTTTCTTTTTGAAACACTAATGTGTAGATTCCATCTATTCTATGGCTGCATACGAAAAAGGGTTTCTGAAACAATAGTTCTCTATTTGTATTAATGCACTACTGCGACCCACGAGGACGTATTGGCACAATTAAGTGAACAATTAAATATTCGAGTCAATAAAGGGGAAATATGGTGCTGCCGTCTCATCATTGTGGAGAAAAGCTGCTCCACATTCTATCCAGAAACCGAGTGCAAATGAGATGCATCCACCTAAGTAAAACAAATAATGCAGCTTGGTGAGGCAGAAAAGAAGTCCTCTCGTGTGAGAAAATTAAATAGTCTAAGAAAAAAGCAAGGGCATGCAAGAAAACTTCCAAAAGCTCTCCCTCCACCTCTCCAAATCTTCCCTAAAAACCTGGGATAAGGCATGGCATGGCATGGGATCCCAGAGAAGAAACTCGAACAAAATAAAATAAAGTATGCAGCACAAAGACGGGATACTGACAGGCCCATAGTCAGAAGTAATAGTTTTGGGGGGCCTGGCCCCAAACGAAAACTATACCTTAAAAGTGGCCTTCAGGTGAACAGAGAAGTGGGTACCCCTACAATAGCTTTAAAATATATATATATATATATATATATATATATATATAATATACACTGAGGTTTTAAATAGCTAAATATAATCGGCAGTAGTTTTTAAAGAATTCTATCTTGATAGCTATTTGTGATAAGTAAATTAAAATTATGCCTTTTAAAGAAAGTGAGAAAGGAATAGAGGGGGCATTTCAGGACGTGTGTGAAATGGTGCATTCAAAGAACGTTTTGACAATACTATTTTTTAATAGAACATGAATGCAAGCATACATGGGGTTGTGTATTTTCCATCAAGGCACCGTTCAGGAAATGTGTGTTAAATGCTGCATTTGCAGGCACATGTTAATAACAATTATTGATAATAACATAATTAGTTTTAAAGGTAGTTCTAAACACATTATCACATGTGAGAGTACAGAGACACGATGTATACAACAGTGTGTTCCCACTGTCTGTCACACTGTACTAATTGAGTCTGGCTTCTGCAGGAGAGATCTTAGTGAAACCGTGAGCAGAACAGAAAGACAAGGTGAGCATAGGCTGTTCGGGGAACATGGGCACAACCCCGCAAGCAAGTTTGGCAATGTGCCCACTTCCATTAGTCAAAAGGAACTAGAACTAACCAGGCTGCTGCTCATCCATCATTCCACATCATTGGATCAGTGCTTCGATTGTGTCGAAGATTCGAGGTGATAGGCACCCTCACTATTTTTGAGGCCCCAGACTTAGTTTTCTCCATCAGACCTTCACCCATACTAAAAAAACAAGGAGAGTTATCAAATCTGGAAGATGTTTAGGGAAACAGCGACAAAAGGGTGTAGCATGGTTGAAAAATAGCCTGTAAGAGTAAAACAGATGACAGTAAATGTACAGTGGTAGGAGAGTGACGAGTGGAATCAGAATTCAGCAGCCTTTGGTTTTCGGCAGGAGAGTTTTCGGTAAAATGCTAAGACAGTCTCTTAAGAATCTCTGCCGCCCTGCCCCCCCCCCCCCCCCCCCCCCCCAAACACACACACACATATCTTGCAGATGAAATACATTTTTCATTCTAAACTGCTAGCAGGGAGTGGCAGTGATACACTTTGGGGGCAGACCCTCACTCTGTTGTTGTCTCTTTCTTTTGCTGAATGCTTCTGCATTGGCTGGGCAGGTGGCAGACATTGCAATATAAATGATGATGAAGGCTTAAACAATAAAAAAGGAAGAGTCTGTGTTCTCCCTAAAGTGCAACAGCCTTAGCCTGATTGTAGCTCCTTTCTTTACTGTGACATCAGTACGCATATGATATGCTTGCAGCGCTGTAAACTGTAAATCTACATTCTAGGAATGTACATTGACTGAGACAGACTTCTGGTTAATTCTGGGAGGGCTGAAGAACTTATTTGGACGCTGAAAGTCTGCTTTATTGTCTCAAGAATAAAACTTGGGAAGTATTGCTGACGAATAGCAGTTGCGAATGTTATGCCCTTTGGTGCTAAAGTATCCTCTGCATGATTAGAGAGGTGTACCCCTTTCCTGAGTACCAACTCTACTGTTGTCTGGTTCATTAATGCTGATATTTGTTGTCATAAGCAAACACAGTCATGCTTGTGCGCCATGACATATGTCTACCTCACGGATTGAGGTCTTATTGGACTGGGAGGGGTGCCCAAAGCTCTACCCTCATAGTGTTGGAAAACTACCGCCTTCACCAGTAGCTGAGCAGCACAAGCACCGAGGCAGCAGCATATAGTGGAGTGATCAGTATTAGTGAACAGGACCTTTTTACCCTGTGTCAATGGAGTGAGACCTGCAAGCTCACTTGCCTTTTTAAAAGTTCAGCTGCTGTGTGTTTAACTCACACTTGGCCGAAATCCGGTAGGTGTGGAGTGCTGTAATATGCAGGAGTAGTAACTCTGCAATAGTTTCATGTGTGCCTGGGAAGAATACAGTAATAGGATGGAGCAGTACTGTGCAGTAAAAGGTTCTGGCCAACCCTATATGCTGACCTCCCAACTTGAGCGAAAAGCTCACCATGTGAGGAGGGGGCAGGGCCTAGGAGGGAGCCGGGCCTCATACCGAGATGTACCTAAGAGGCACTTTTGGGTGTAACCTCTCCCCTCCCCCCCACCCCCCACCAAAATCTGGAAAAGTCAAAAGGGAACTCTTGAGTACGGCCTCATAGTTTGCATTCCCTGATGTAGCCACCAGTGAATATGGAATAACCCTGAACATGTTACATGAAAGAGGGTGGGACAAGGACTCACCTGACCTCAACGGGGACTGTGTTGTTGCATTTGAATGTCACCTCTTTGCATGTGCAGAGATAGAAATAAAATATTACTTTTTCTTATAAAGGCAAGTATTTAGCTGGACATTAAATTATTGTTCCCACTGTTGGCATTTTGAGTCATGAATCTATGTCTGCCTCTCCCCCCTCCTTCTGAGGGAGGCTTGCCTGCTCAAACCACAGTTACAATTGGGAGTCAAGAGTAGAAGGGGTGCTTGGTCCAGTAAGGAGGGATCCATAGTAAGTTGGGCCCCAGTACATCAGGAGTAAAAGGCCTAAACCTCCACGGTTGGACCCAGTAGCCTCTGCGTGACCTGTGGTCCTCCAAAAAGTGTTGTGAGTTAATGAATGTTAAAAAAACACATTGCTTAGATGGGACCATAGATTTGTTTGTACTTATGCCCCTGGTCCAAGTGTCCATGGGCTTCAAGTTTATATCACAAACCTAGTCTTTGTCTCCATGCATTAATGTCTCTATGTCCTCATGTCCCAGTGCCAGTGACCTTGTGACTTTTTCAGTGGCCTTCTCAGTGACAGTGTGTTTTTATCCCCATGCTCCAATGTAAGAGTTGTTGTGTGACTCTCAGTGTCAATCACAAGCTCCAAATATCAGTGTCCCCACATCATTGTCCAAATGGCGGAGGACAACCCACACACACCCTACTCTGATTCTGTAGACACCTGGAGATCATCCTCGTTGGACCAGGGTACCAATTAAAGCATTCAATCCCAGACATGATAAACCCTCGGCCCTCTGGTACACTGAAGAACTAAAAACACAAAAAAGACTGCACAAGACTCGAAAGATTATTGCGAAAAAGCTACAAACCATATTTGGAATAAATACACCCTGCCCATTTACATCTCTAATCTAAACACACTAGGAAATCAAAGGCAGAGTACTTTCAAAAATAGATTTTAGAATCTAAAAACCACACAGGGGTATTTTCTTTTTAGAAGATAGAAAGTCTCCCACACTAGCACAGTTTTTATGCAGCCGTTATCTTTCTTTTTTTCCCACAGAAATATCTTGACCTGATGATGAACATCCCTAAGGCTCTAGAGTCTGAACCTGTTGAGGTTAAAACCCCTCCCTGTTCACAAAGCTCCTTGAGACACTGTTAACACAATTAGTGAATCAGAATCATTTAAAAATGTTAACAAAATTGTCTCTTCTTTCCTTATGAATGCTCGTCCACTACAACAATTTAAGAAAGTCACCTAGCTCTGTCGTCCTGCCATATCTGAAGCAAACCTGCAATTGTTTGTTCCTCTTGGGTATAGTACGAGTCAAATGGAATGTAGTAATTGCTTCACCTCTTCTAAAGAAGCCTTCTTCAGACCCCGAAATCTTCAACAACTATCAGCCAATTTCACTTCTGCCTTTGTTTGCCAAAATGACTGAGAGATAGAGGTCCGTAATTAGCTCATTAGTCACCTGAAATCCTACAAGTTATTGCACAAAGTTCAACTGGGGGTTTTCACAAAGAGCAGTCCTTGCCAAAGCCTCTAAAGCATCACACACCTTAAATGGAAATGGGAGTGGTGGCTATGATTTTACTAGATCTATCTGCAGACTTGATATTATCTCCCACTCCATTTTACTCCACAAACTTGAGACAGCCAGAATCGCAACCTTGGCCTGGTTACGTCCTTTTTACAGGGCTAGACCCAATTACTTGTTCTTTCTGGTGCTCCCCAGGGCACTGTGTTAAGCCCCACACTCTCTAACTTGTGTATGGCTCTTCTGGCTAATCTCATAGAATCCTTTATACTGATCAGATATAATTTATCCTCAAGTTACAAGAAAACCCAGAAGAAACTGCTCTTAATTTTAGGATCCCTCCCCTTGGCATTGCCAAACAGATGAGCACGAACTCCCTTGTGTTAAATTGCAACAAGGCTGAATCAGTCATCTTGGTAATAAAAAAGAGTTGGCCTTCAAACAGGTCACTCCCTCTCTCCGCGTGTAATTTTGGGATGATTGTCGTTTCAGCATTAACTTTTCCCACCCTTTTACCAAGCTGTGTTCCACAGGTTTCTGCCTTTTAGGAATCATTAAAAATCTTTCCTTTCATTCTAACACTGGCAAGGTATGATCTTATCTTAATTTTCACAAGGATGGATTTTTGCATACTGTTAGTGGGATTACCAAAACACCTGTTACATAAAATCCAGATCTTACAAACCACAGCAGCCTGTTTAGTCCTGGGCGTCAAGAACTCTCCTCCCCTTTATCATGCAAGCTAAAAACAGTTCACTGACTCCTGGTTCAGATAAGGTGTACGTTCAAGGCCTTATCTTTATCCCACAAATGTATATACAATGTAAAACAAAGTTCCTACTTATGCCTTCTGTTTTCATCTGGTTCTGGCCATCTCACCCTCTTAGGAAACAAAATGGCTTCCTGGGTAAGACACGCTGTTTCAGAAACTCTAGAATAGGGGGGGCACTCTTTAGCACTGATTACATCTAAAGTAGATAATGGTTTACCATGCAACTTATGCATCCACAGCGATCAATCCTTTTCAGACACCAATTAAAAACTACTGAATCTAGTTGGCTTCCGTCATGCCACTGTGGCAGTAATCCCTTGCAGCGTTGCAGTGCCCAGTTTTAGTATCAATGCCTGCATTCCTACGTTACTGTCTCCATGTCAGTGCCTGTGTCCTCATGTAACTGTACCAGTGCCAGTGACCCTTGTCTGGAACCACAGATCAGTACCTCATTATTGTGTCCCTCCAGTGAGTGTTCTGTTGTATCCCAGCATCAGTATTTTAGTGTGAGTATCCTAATATCCCTGTTTCAATCTCACAGTATCACTGCCCTACCCCTTCCATTGTCCAAGTATTGAAGGTTGTGCTACTGTCATCTTTCTCATGTAACATCCTGTGTCTGTGTTCCAGTGACTGTATTATTCTATCAATGTTACATGCAATGGGGTCAATAGTGCCCCCACGTCAGTTGTTCCCAGTCATTGTTGATGCCTCTACGTCTGTGACTTTGTGTCAAGTTTGTGACCTGGGTCATTGTTCCACTTACACTGTCACAGGTCAAAATCCCCATGTCAGTGTTGGTGTCTCTGTGTCAGTTTTCTAGTATCTGTGCCCCAGTGTCATTGCCTTCATGTTAGTGTCTTTGGCAGGCTCCTGTCCGTATATACATGTCAGTTCACTAATTTCTTGTCCTGCCAGTCAGAGTTCCTATGTTGTGAACTGGTATAATGTGCCCAAATGTGTACATCCTTGTGCCCTAGAGTCCCCGTGTCAGTGTCTCAGTGAAACTCCCCCATACTACTGTCCCAGCATTAGTGACTGTGCTCCATGTCAGCACTCCAGAATCACTTTTCCTATGGCAGTATTGGTGCTCTTTTTTTGTGTCTCCTGTCCAAATACCGGAGTGTTGAGGTTAATTTGCCTGTGACATTATCATATAGCCAATAGCCATTTGTGTTAGTGTCCCCTTGTTAGACTCCTAGTGTCAGTCTACTTTTGTCATGTCAGTGTCCCTATGTCAATGTTGTGACTCCTGTGGCAGGGAGCAAGTGACACTGTTATTGTGCACTTGTTAGGGGCCTTGTGTAATTGTTGGTACCTCTGAGTCAGTTTTCTGGTGTTGATGTGTGCCTCCCCACCAGCCCCCGAGTCAGACACTTTCAATAAGACAGTTTTTTTTAAGCTAACTACTCAGAAAGGGTACACCAGGGTTTGCATCTGTGATGTGGTCCTTTATTACCATTCATGATTCTGGTGACATTTACAAGCCACTGAGCCGTTAGCCTTGTGGTTTATGATGTACCAGAACTGCTTGATACCTGAAAACACGTGCCAAATATGTATATATATGTGTGTGTGTGTGTGAGTGTGTATAGATTTGTTCGATGGCATGTGTAGCTACAGATACACATGCTATGCATACGTCTGCCATCTAGTGTTGGGCTCTAGTGTTACAAGTTGTTTTTCTTAGAAGAAGTGTTTTCGAGTCACGGGATCGAATGTCTCCTCCTCTTTGGCTCCATTGCGCATGGGCATCTACTCCATGTCAGATGTACACTGGGTAAGTGACATTTTCCATATATATATATATATATATATATATATACTGTATATGTTCGATGGCATGTGTAGCTGCAGATACACATGCTGTGCATTATCCTGCCATCTAGTGTTGGGCTCGGAGTGTTACAAGTTGTTTTTCTTCGAAGAAGTCTTTTCGAGTCACGAGACCGAGGGACTCCTCCCTTTCGGCTCCATTGCGCATGGGCGTCAACTCCATCTTAGATTGTTTTCTTTCCGCCATCGGGTTCGGACGTGTTCCTCTTCGCTCCGTATTTCGAATCTGGAAAGTTAGTTAATCATCGAAAATTCGACGGTATTGTTCGCACTCGGTACCGGTTTAGTGTTAGGACATCGACACCGATTGAAGAAGCGCTCCGGCGGCCGGGGGCCTCCACTCTTCAGCGGGACCTGGTGGGCCCGACTGCGTCCACCGTCGAAACTCATGGACCGGACCCCCTTCCGCTTCTGCCCGAATTGCCACAGCAAGTATCCATATACGGACCAACACTTGGTCTGTAACCTGTGTCTATCACCGGAACACAGGGAGGATACCTGAGAGGCCTGCCAGGCTTTTCGATCGAAAAAGACCCTACGCGATCAGATGGCGTCGACACCGGCCGAACAGATCGACGTCGAGGAGGAGGAGAGAGTCTCCACACAAGAATCGGACTCGGACGACTCCGAAAGTGAGCTACCGACGGCACAAGAAAAAACTGTGAGTAAAACTGCCCCGGCCAAGACTCACTCCAAAATCATAAAGGCCAAGGGGATGCCACCGCCAACAGGCCATGGCTTAACCCGAAAACACAGTGACCAACCATTGGCACCGAAAAAGGCCTCCCAAGAGCCGAAGACATCCGACTTCGGTCGAGAAATCAGCTCCGAACCATCTCGGCACCGAGAATTCGATACACCCAAAGTAAAAAAGGTTTCCTCAGAGCCAAAAAAGACAGTTCCGAAACCTTCGGTGTCGAAAAAGGCAGTCTCAGAGCCGAAAACAGGCTCCTACACAGAAGAGCACGGACTTTCCACTCAAATGCAAGAGCACAGATTTGAGCAGGAATTAAGTATGGGAGAGCCAGACCATACTCAAAGGAGGCTGCACATCCAGAAAGAGACTGGTAAAATTCAAACTCTTCCTCCAATAAAAATAAAAAGAAAGCCAGCATTTCAGGAGTCGGAAATGCAGCCAAAGGCAAAGGTGGCAAGAGACAGTACACCACCAGCAAGGTTTTTGCCACAGCCTTCTCCACTGCACTCACCACAGCTGTCCCCGGTAGCAACACCCCCAATGCAGTCTCCAACACACACAGGGATGACACAGGATGACCCGGATGCATGGGACTTATATGATGCACCGGTCTCAGATAGGTCCTTGAAGAGTTTAGTATGGAATGGTCTGTCATTGTATAGAATGTTATGACATGTTATTGTATAGTATAGTATGATATGGTATGACATGTCATTGTATGGTATGGCCTTTTTATGGTATTGTAGGGCATGTCATATAGTGTGGTATGGTATGGTGTGTGTGTATATATAGTATGTTCTGGCTTGTCACTGTATTGTATGTTATAGTCTGGCATTGTATGATATAGTATAGTATGTTAAGGCCTGTCGTATGGTTTTAGTATGTTTTGGTATGGTATGGGATGGTATGTCATAGTATAATAGAGTATATTTTGGAATGACCTGACATTTTATAATATAGTATGTTTTTGGTATGGCCTGTCATATTTTGTGGTATGTTATGGCTTGTGGATTGTCATTGTATAGCATAGTATGGTATGGCCTGTCATTGTATGGTATGATCTGTCTTTGTACAGTACGGTACAAACTGTTATTGTATGGTATGGTATGGCCTGTCATTGTATAATATGTCTCAGGCGAGACGTAAAAGGAAAAAGTCAATAAAATGTCTGAGGCACACCTGTCTCTGGATTACACAATACAGTGACTGTTCAGGCTTTTTACAGATATGCATCAAATTGGAAGAGATAGAAGCTTGCATTGACTTCAGATTATATTTACTGCTTGATGGATTTAATAGCAGCTCCAATACAGATAAGCTGTATTGAATTATTGGCCTCTATTTAGCAGTGTATCTATCAGAGCTTGACTGTCCATTTAAGAGGAGGTGAGCTGGAGCTAGGCGAGGGCTTTCCCCGGCTCAGAAGAGGGGGTAAACGAGTGGCAATTAGTTTGAATAACAGCAAGCTCTGTGTGGGATGAGGAGAGAACAAATCAAGCCAGGCTCCTTATAAATGTTAATACCACAACAAAAAACTTATGGTGGATGCCCAGTGTATTATTTTTAACAGCTCTGGTTTTTCATAGTTTTTAATACATGGTCAACACCACATACTGTCACAAAACACTACCTTGTGGATGTTCTCACACTCCAACAAGCCAATTGTAGGTCATGCTGTGCTGCAAACACTCTTGCAGACAACTGCAACTTCTACAGACTAGCCACCCACCGCTTTCTAGAGGGAGTGCTTTACAGGCTGTGCAGAGCATGTGTATTTACAGCCACACGTGCCTTTGAAAGGAATATGCTACTTACCTTGTAGGCATCTGTTCATGGCATGTAGTGCTGTAGATTCACATGCGCCCTCCCTCCTTCCCGGATGCCTGTGGCCATTGCCATTACTATACCCTTGTATACATTTGTACATGTGTATTTATACACTGCATGGTCATCTTCTTTTTTTCTATACTTTCTGTCACTCCTTTTTCACTTGCCCGCGGGAAAACAATCTGACAAAGGTGCCAATGTGCAATATCAGAGAAGCAAAACAACTTGCACCACTATGGACCCAGCACTAGATGGCAGGAGTATGCAGAGCATGTGAATCTACAGCTCTACATGCCACAAACACATCCCTACAGGAGAAGTAGCATATTTCTTACCATACGTAAAGCCCCCCCTTGCTGCGCACGTTCTTTGACTGTGCACGGCGGAACACAGCAGCAAACCTCTCACAAGCAGCCAACCCCACACTGCTCACGGCCTATTGCCATGCACAGGGGGTTGAAAGCAGGGCCTGGACTGTGGCTAGGTCCATTAACTATCCCACCCAGAGCCAGCATCATTCCATGTTATTACTACCCAGAAGCGGCAGGCCAAATAGGTGGCGCTTGTAGGTGATTTGCCGCAACTTCATACTCTGCAGCAATTACAAAGGAGATCCATGGACTCTGCTCTCGGGCCAGGGGGCAACAGGAAATAACCCACTGTCTTGGATAGGAACTACAGAAGAAATTGCACTCTAATAATTCCAGGATGCATTCATCTCCATCAAGGATTTCAGATCATTTTTCAATGTTGTACAGAAAACACACTGTTCATCAGCCTGGAAAATGGCAGGTCCCTGAGTCCTGTAATGGCTGCCAGCAACATTTTTCTCATGTTGCTGGCAGCCAGTTAAAGCCCTCACTCTCTGCTTGACCCTGAATCCCGCAGAAAAAAGGCTCCGTAGGCCAATCTGAGCACTATGGGGGTGATTCTAATTCTGGCGGGCGGCGGAGGCCGCCCGCCAGAATTCCGCCCCCATTATACCGCTCCGCGGTCAGAAGACCGCGGAGGGTATTATGAGTTTTTCCCTGGGCTGGCGGGCGGTCTCCAAAAGACCGCCCACCAGCCCAGGGAAAAACTCCCTTCCCACGAGGATGCCGGCTCGTAATCGAGCCGGCGGAGTGGGAAGGTGCGACGGGTGCAGTGGCACCCGTCGCGTATTTCAGTGTCTGCAAGGCAGACACTGAAATACCTTGCGGGGCCCTCTTACGGGGGCCCCTGCCGTGCCCATGCCATTGGCATGGGCACGGCAGGGGCCCCCAGGGGCCCCGCGACCCCCCCTACCGCCATCCTGTTCATGGCGGCTTTCCCGCCATGAACAGGATGGCGGTAGGGGGGGTCAGAATCCTCATGGCTGCGGAGCGCGCTCCGCAGCCATGGAGGATTCAAACGAGCAGCGGAAAGTCAGCGGGAGACCGCTGACTTTCCGCTTCTGACCGCGGCTGAACCGCCGCGGTCAGAATGCTCGTTGGAGCACCGCCAGCCTGTTGGCGGTGCTCCTGTGGTCGGTGGCCCTGGCGGCCACCGGCCGCCAGGGTCAGAATGACCCCCTATGTTTTTAAATTAGCACTTCCACAAGACTCTCTCTGGCTTCTTGCAGACCCATCTGTCCAGATGTACAGTAATTTATTTACCTACATTTCTCAAAAACTACTGAACAGTTGTACACCAAATCACAAATAGGATAACCTGTGGGTCAAGATCTAGCTTCCTGCCAAATTTGGTGTAATTCTGTTAAGCAGTTTTTGCTGTAGCTCTGCCTAAAGAAGTCTATGGAAAAAGCATGTGGATTTTGCATTTTTGAACCCCCCCTTTTTCGCAGCCCCCACTTGATGGATCGCCCTGAAACTGTCCATGTACAAACTAGTCGCAAAGTATCACCTCCGAGATTTGTCAAATGGGGCTAGAGTCATTAGCAACACACAAAAATTATTTTCCTACAGAGCAGCTGACCTAACCACAGCTACCCTACCCTCCCTCTTTTTATAATTTTTTTGTTGTCCAACCTCTGACAAGGGACTACTTCTCTGAGTCATGTAAGGGCTGGCTGAAACATTTTTCCACATGTTACAGGGAGCAAAATGGCCTGTGAGTTTAAAAATAAATAAAAAGGTTAGTTAAGGCATTGTGTCAAAATGCCAGCTTTGAAAAGGCTATTTCCCTTACCAGCTAGACTGTGCCTTTCCTGTACATGGGCATTCTGCTCCTGTACAAAGGGGAACTTACAAAGAGGTGGAACTGTTCCGGCGGTGTCTGTGACAGTGTTCATTGTCGAAAGGAAGTGGATTTGAACACCACCCAGAGGCACAATTTACCATTTTGATTTAATTGAAGGATGGTGAAACAAATATTTTTCTTATTTTTCACTGCGGTGATGTACACATCTATTAAGAGTTGAGGGTGCTTATTAAGAGTTTTTAACTTAACAGGTAGGAATGTGTGCATCTAGAAATTAATGATACTACAGAGAATATTAATTCCTTGCTTTGTTTGGATGTTGCTTCAAATTACAAGTTTTGTTGCTTGAACTGAGAATAACTACGAAATTCAGAGTTTGTACAGGGATTTCTGCAGTTTTCCCCAATTTATTGTTCACTTCTTTTCCTGATGAAATATCCATGTATGAACCCAGGAGGTGCGGACACTTCAGCAACTCTTGTAACCCCCGACTCACACTGAAATTACAGTTTCCTCCTGAAGCAGGGTATCCTCCAACACATAAGGGATACCAAAATGTGTTGATCTATTCTCACAATAAGATTTATGTTACCAGCCACAAATAATTTACTTAATATCAAGTGTGTATGCTTATTTTGCTTGTAGCCCGAGAAGCTGCAATTTGGGAGTTAGAAGAACGACATTTGCAGGAGAAACACCAGCTGCTCAAACAACAACTTAAAGATCAATACTTCATGCAAAGGCACCAGCTCCTTAAAAGACATGAAAAGGTATGTGAAATATGGTGCTACAGTCGTCTTCCTTTTTGCCAACCTTGTGTGTATGGCAGTATGCACTAGTATTACCCTAACTGATTCAGAGCGATTCACTACTTCTGTAGAGTTTCATCTGAAGTGTCAACTTTGGTCAACTCAAGAAATGCAAATTTTTCTTCAGCCACCTCCTTGTTTTCTTGAGACTAATTTTTTGTAGCTAAAATACAATAAAGTATGCTCCCCAATTCAAGGTCTTACTAACACATATGTTCATGTCTAAGTGTAAGAGAAATGTCAAATTATATTCACCTTGTAAACACACACCTCCTATTACGCTTGTCTAATTGTATGTAGTTGTTTTCATTGTGATTTAATTATTCATTCCCTTAACCCGTTATTCATTTTGTTAAGGCTTTCATTTTAAAATAATCGACAGCATCGTGTCAGCAGTAGATGCAGTGAAATTCACAACTTTATTTTTGTGTAAGTCTTATTGGTATCCATTGTTCTTTCGATATCCCAATGGTTTGTAGGCACACTTCTTTTCTTTATTTAGTTTAAGCTGTACAGCATAAATAAGGTGCCCAAGGAGCTAGTTTGCACTGTGTCTGGTTGCTCTTGTAGTGGGCACAAAGGTACTTGTCCAAAATATTTTTGAATGTAAGAAAACCCCGAGCTGCATTGACTGTTATCCTCATTGTAATATAATTGAGGTACAAATTATTACACTGTTTATGGTGCATGAGAATTTGTCACACACTGTGAGATGCAGGCCTGTTGGAAAATAACCCACTGTCCAGGCTACTGAATTTAACAGACTTAATTTAGCCTTTCCAGATCCCCTATCTCAGGCTAGCTGAACAAGGCTATCTTTGAAGAAAATGTGTGCGGTGTAATAAGTAACACCCCTACCAAGCAAGAGTATCATTAAGAACTAAAGATCATAATGGTACACACCAGGGTTAGTTAAAAAGAGAGGTGTTTGCTAAACAGAATATTTCAAAAACAGTAACAATGGGATTAAGTGATCAAACATCATAGAAAAAATGTAACTGATAAAAGGAATTGGAGATAACTGAAAATGGCTAAAAAGCGATAACTCTTTATTCAAGATTCTTTCTAGGGGATAACTATGCACTAAGATTTTTCTTTAAGGAAGAAACAGACAGTTTTGCATGAAATTGCAAAATGATTTTTCCTACTTGGCCTCTGTCCTAATATTGGAGAGGTAGGGCATGCTAGTTGATAACAGACCTAGAACAAAGAGCTGCTCCTCTTACAGAAGTGTCAGTGCAGGACAGGTTGGTGGCTATCTCAGTGAAAGTTTTAATCTGTTTGTCTCAAATATTATTATAGAGAGGATACTCGTTTGATTAGTATTGCTTGTGGAGGTGTAGGCTTCGTGCACACTCTTGCCTTAAATATTGATATATAAAACACGTAAGGTCAATATAATGACATTCAGTGATCCCGGCTGTTAGAAATGGGGTCTCTAGTTGGCAGTCGGTTTGCACCCTCTCCAAAAAGGGACCCTCACTCTAGTTAGGATAAGGGAGATACCCAGCTCAGCTGACCCCCTGCTCATCCCCTTGGTAGCTTGGCACAGGCAGTCAGGCTTATCTCAGAAGCAATGTGTAAAGCATTTGCACATAACATTCAGTAATACTGTGAAAACACTACAAAAGGACACCACACCCGTTTTAGAAAAATAGCCGATAGTTATCTGTGTAAAACAAGACCGAAACAAGAAAAATCCAACATACATTAATAATTTTTAAAGCATTAACTTAAACATCCATTTCCTTGAAGTCAATAGCTCCGTCTGGGGTTATCACAGTGTCGTGAACAACAAATTCAACATTTCAACCAGCCGTGGCGTCACTGGCCAGCTACAGTGTTGGGAAGACCCGCAAACAGTACCTTGGAAATGTAGGGCGTTGTGATCCCCACAATGACATCTGGAGTGTGGTGTCGCTGGTGTCCGTTCCGGAGGTCGGTGCAGGGGTCATCGGGCCCTTGAAGTCACACACATTGCAGATCGAACTCCGGGCTGATGAGGAAGCCAGGATCGCTGGTCTGGATGACGTTGGGCCTGCGGTGCAAAACGGTACGATGCAACGTGTGGTGCCCACAGGTCACGGTGAAGGTAGCGGTTCGGTGACTGTGTCGGTGAGACCAGGGCCGCGGTGTGACGTACGGTGTTTCCAGGTAACTATGCAGGCAGCGGCAGCGTTGTTGTTGCTGAAAAGCTGTTGTGAGTAGGTCCAAGGCGGCAGTGCAGAGCGCGGCAGGCTCCTTGCGGTGCCCACGGGTGGCGGTTCAGACAGGGGTGTCTGTTGACCATGGAGTTGATGGTGTTGGTGGACTGGAACTGTGGTGTTGGATGGGACGGTGCTTCGTGTAGCTCACAAGCGGTGTCCTCAGGCCACAGTGCAGGCAGCGGCGTTGGTGTCAACGTGGAGCAGCATCGTCAGTGATGCCAAGGCTGCGGTGTGAACAAGGCGTTGCGCAGTCTGGGGCCCACAGGTCACGGTGCAAGCAGCGGCTCCTTGACCGCATCAGGTGGCGGCGTCAGTGAGACCAGGGGTGCGGTGCGAAATAGGGCACATCTCCTTATGATGTTGTCAGGTCACAGTGCAGTCAGGTGGCTGTGTTGACGGTATCACAGTGATTTGTTGTCTGTTGCAGCACAAAACATACAGTTCCCAGTACTGTAGGCAGATGAAGCTGAAGTGTTTGCTATCCTGAGACTTCCAACAGGAGGCAAGCTCTACTCCAAACCCTTGGAAAAGACTCACAAGCAGGAGCAAGGCAGAAGCAGCAACTGCAGACCAACCCAGCAAAGCACACACAGCAAAGAGATCAGTACTCCTCCTCCAGCTCTCCTTGGCAAAGGTTCTTCTTGATCCAGAAGTGGTCTCAGAATCTGGGGTTTTGGGCCCACTACTTTTACCCAGTTCTGCCTTTGAAGTAGGCAAACTTCAAAGGAAAAACTCTGCTGTTGACAAGATCCTGCCTTGCCCAGGCCTGGCCCCAGGCACACACCACGGTGTTGGAGACTACATTGTGTGAGGATAGGCACAGCCCTTTCAGGTGTAAGTTTTGGCTCCTCCCTCTCTACTCTAGCCCCAGCGACTCATCGGGATATGCAGGCTACACCCCAGCTCCCTTTGTGTCACTGTTTAGAGGGAATTCACAACAGGCCATCTGTCAGTCTGACCCAAGTGTGGAATACACAAGCAAGCCTCTGCCTCATGACTGAATGGTTTAAGCAAGAAAAGGTCCACTTTCTAAAAGTGGCATTTTCAAGCAGACAATTTAAAGACCACCTTTATAAGACAATATGTTTTTAAATTGTGAGTTCAGAGACCCCAAACTCCAAATCTCAGTCTACTTCCAAAGGGAAACTGCACTTAAACGTTATTTAAAGTCAGCCCCCATGTTAACCTATGAGAGAGAGATAGGCCTTGCAACAGTGAAAACCAAATTTGGCAGTATTTCACTGTCAGGACATGCTAAACACATCAGTACATGTCCCACCTTTAACATTCACTGCACCCTGCCCATGGGGCTACCTAGGGCCTATCTTAGGGGTGCCTTATATGTAGTAAAAGGAACGGTTTGGGCCTGGCAAGTGTGTACACTTGCCAAGTCGAATTCGCAGTTTAAAACTGCACATACAGACACTGCAGTGGCAGGTCTGAGACATGTTCACAGAGCTACTCTATGTGGGTGGCACAATCTGTGCTGCAGGCCAATTATGAATAACTCAATCATCATACAATTTACAGAGGGAGCACTTGCAGAGACAATAAGCCAGCAAAAACAAATCTGAAAAAATAGGAGGAAGAAGGCAAAACGTTTTGGATTACCCTGTAAAAAGGGCCATTTCCAAAACCCACATACTTGTAAGAAGTGTGGTGTTTCCGCACAGCGATATGAAATGACTTGGGGACGTGGGTCAATGAACACCTATTTCGTTTTGAAATGCCAAACATTGTAAGTGAAGAAATTCCCAATCTGATAGTCAACTAGCCGCACATTCCTTATCTTAGAAATCTCCCCAGGTGCCATACTGGATTTGGAAAAAATCTTCAGCAGTACCTGTGCGCATCAGTAGAGAGTGTTGTCCGACTCCGTATTAACATCATCCTATGGACATGACATCGGCAGAGTCCATATAATCCCGCCTCTGATGCGCTGATGTCATTTTCTAATTTTCCTTGCAGCAACGCAGATCCAGAGAAGCAGTTACCTCTAGACATTTTTGGCCCTTCCCTTTTGGCGTTTTTGACCCTGGAACAGTGTTAATACCTCCTTGCTTTAAGCCTTCTGTGTCCTGTGCTCGACAAATGTCAGTCACGGACCCCCATACTGTTTGTATGTGGTGCTTAGGCACTGACACCGAAGATTGCGACACCTGACAACAGTTGAGGCCTAAGGCGTTATGGAAGCTGCTGAAGCTCCTGGTGGCGCGGGCGTCGCAGTCTTCACAGGACCCTCAGACATGTCAAAGTGCTTATTCTTCCACAGCTCATCCTGGTGACCGTTCTAGGAGTCGCTCACCTACGGATCCTTTGAAGTCTCCAGATCCTGCGACATCTCACAGTAAGCTTCACCTGTGATCGAAGTCGCATCCTCCTCTGGCTTCAATGCCCCAGTGCGGCTCCACTGTTCCTCTGAGGAAGAGTCTGCCTTGGAGTCAACGCTGTGTTTCCCACTTTATCCAACGCTGGGGCAACTCTGGTCCAGATGTGGGACTATTACTTGTCCTTGCATGCCGTTTATAGGCCTACCCCTCCTTTTGGAGCGCCTTCTGGCACTAAGGAGGTGGCGAGAGTCCTGACGGGATCCTCTCTGGTGGCTTTGTCCTCGGTGCCCGTTGGACCCTTTGACTCCGATTCTGGAGTTAGATCGGTGCTGATGCACAGCCTCCTATTGCTTCATTTTTCCACACCTGTTAGTTTCCTTACAACTCCAATTCTGGCATCCAGTTCTGACTTTCCGACTTCAGCGGTGATGGCACCTGCAACTTCTTTAGGGGCTAGTTCTGCTCCAGCAGGCATGTTAAAGCAGTTGTCGGAAGAGTTACATTTGCAACTTCCTACTGTGCTATTGTCCATGGACCCTTTGCTTGATGTCTTATATCCTGACCAGTCTTCTGTGTAGCCGGTCTTTCGTTATTTGTGAGGCTCTTTATGATGTCCTAATGGGAGTTTGGACCCAACCAGTTTGCGCTCCACCTGTGGAGCGCTCTACCTCACATAGACACAAGCCAGCCCCAGAGGATCTGCCTTGCCTCCGGAGGCATCCAACTACTGAAAGCTTTGTGGTGCAAACTGCTTTGGCTGCACACAGTTTTAAGTAGGTTCCTCCTGTCCTGCCTCAGTGAGAAGCCAGAAAGCTGGACGCTTTTGGTTGTCAGATTTTTGCTTCATCTAGTTCTGCCTTGGGTTCAGTCAATACTTTGTGTCCTTGCTCGCTTCATCCACGTTTTGGGGGACTCATTAGAGCACATTTTGTCTTCTCTGACTGATGAGGCTAGAAATGCTGTAACACCTTTGTATGGGATTGTCAGCAGTCTACCAAGCTTAGTATCAGATGTGGTATGGATACCACATATTTTGTTGGAAGGATTATGTCTTCTTCTGTAGCTCTGCGAAGAAGGGCATGGTTGCGTTCCTCTTATTTCTGAGAAGCTGTGCAGGCATATTTACTTGGGACCTCCTTTTTTAGCATGCATGCCGACTAGGCTTTACTCCGCTGTAGAGATGCACATGGTGGAACTTAAGGCCACTTCGTGGTACAGTCTTCCTCTGGCTTGGTTCCTTTGTTCAAGGGCAGTTGTATTTTTTTCCCCTGTTGAGTTTTTTTTTTCTTTTTTTTTTTTTACCGCCTTTACAGTGGTGTGCTTCTTGTTTATAGTGTGACACCCGCTGTGGTGTTCGTTCTCCTCGCAGGTGTTATTCGTCTTATGTTCTAGCACTCAAGGTGGTGCTCCTGAATTGCAGGCGTTGTGTTTCTATTTACCACTATAGTGGACAGTTTTCCTTATTCTTCTGACCCTGTTTGAGTCCAGCTCCTCTAAAAAAGGGGGGTTCTGTTGTACTCTGCTGGCAGGTGGGTTGTCTGAGTGATTGTGCTCTCTATGGGGTTCTTCCTTGTGTTGGAGTCATTTTCAGTCCCTACTGTTCGGAGCAATTGGTGTGGGCTTTTGGCCATTCTTATGAGTACGTGTTCCCTACTGGGAGCTTGCTAAGTGCTTCTTATGGAAGTCGTTTAGTTCCTTGTGTCAATAAGGATTCTACTGCTGTTTTTTTTTTATTTTATTTTTTACAGATGTCCTTTCCCATTGGTGCAGTGGGAGATGGCTTTCTGCCTATTCTTAATGGTCTGCTTCCATTGGTGATGTAGGTACCTCTTCTATTCCAAGTGCCCCTCTTCTGTCTATTATATGTGACAAGTAGGGAGCATAATCTGTCTTTCTTATGAGGGCACTAGTTTCAAAACCTTTGATTTGTTTTCACATGTTCTATTGTTTGGCCTTGTGCCACATACATCTTTCTTTTTCTTCATGGTCATCTTCGTCGTCCTTCTGATTTTGTGTGTGTGTGTTAGATGGCATGTGTGGCAATTGTCTGCCTGTTGTCAGTGTGTTTGACTGTGTTCACTGGGATCCTGCTAACCAGGACCCCAGTGGTTATGCTCTCTCCTGTAAATGTTGGTAACTGTACTCTTTCTTCTGACATTTGGCATACTGGTACCCCCATGTAAGTCCCTAGTATATGGTACATAGGAGCATAGGGCATTGGGGTACCAGGGGATCCCTAGGGTCTGCAGCATGTATTATACCACCCGTAGGGAGTCCATGCAAAGTGTTCTGCAGGTGGGAGAGCAACCTCACTGACCTGGTCAGTGAACTGTTCTGCCTCAGTGTAGCTCCTCCAGTAAGTGCAGCCCGTGTCTGTTGAACTCTGACCTCGGTCAGAAGTTCGAGGCCCTCCTCCACCCACAGGCTCCTGCCTGTGCCTCATCCCTGGTGTCTAGTGGAAGAGTTTTGCTGTTCTTCTAGGTTGCCCACCGGCCCTCAGCCTCTTTTTCTCTGTCTTCTCCTTTCCGTGCTTTTCTGCTTGCTGCATTGTGCTCTTGCGCTTTCTGTGCTTTTTCTATCGTATTCCTCTCTTCATATGCTTTTTACTCTCATGTTCCTATTTTTCTCGCATTCTTTCTCATTTCTCTTTCACTCTTTTTCCCAACTTTCACTCTTCCCTCTCCCTGCAGCTGCTGCCCCCCACAGCCCCACCCCCTTTTTCGCACCGTTTTTCCCACTCCCGCCTCCCAGCTGTCCTCTCCTCCCCCTCTCCCTACTTAATGGCGGCCGCTGGCACGCCAAAGGCAAGCCCATCCGCGCCCATGACCAGGACCCCCTGGACCTCCCACCCGCCTCCTCTACATGCCAGCAGCACTCCACGCACTCAATCCAGGAGGCAACAACAACTGCAAGCCCTCATCACCGGCAACACCGACAGACCCTTCGGCTGCCTCCGCTGCTGCCAATCGTTCACCACCACCAAGACCTTTGACCTGGCACAACCCACCTGCAACAACACACCCACACCGAAAATCCTGAAATAAATCCTCCTCAACATCCGCTTCCTCCACAAACACGCTACGGAAATATGGGACCTCCTTGACCGCACCATCCCAGATGTCGCATTCCTCGCCGAAACCTGGAGACCAACACCACTTCTGGCCCAGACATTTCCATTCCACAAGGATACAAGATCACCTGGAAAGACCACTCCAGCCACCTGGGGGGGAGGGGTTGAAATCACCATCGTCCACAAGTCTAACTCCGAAGACCCCACAACCCTGATATGCAGACTTCACGAGGCTAGCATCTGAGACAAGGCCCTCGACTGGATCTGATCTTTCCTCCTTAATGAGTAACACCTCCCCCACCAGACCCCACACTTACCACTTGCGGAGTTCCCAAGGGATCCTATCTCAGCCCAATGCTGTTTAACATCTACATTGCCCCTCTAGCCGCTGTCATCAGAAACTATGGGCTCAACATCGTCTCCTACGCTGATGACACCCAACTCATCCTCTCCCTATCCAATGAACCCAAGACAGCCAGACACAATTTCCGCAAAGGCATGGGAGCAGTCGCCAACTGGATGAAAAGCAGCTGCCTACAACTCAACGCAGACAAAACTGAAGTACTCATTATGGGCCCTCAACTAGACGCATGGAACAACTCCTGGTGGCCCCCCACCCTCGGAGGCCTGCCCGCAACCTCGGAATAATCCTGGACTCCAAACTCAGCGTGGACCGCCAAATCAACTCAGTCGCACCCACCTGCTTCTGCACCCTTCGCCTCCTATGCAAGACGTTCAAACGGATCTCCCTCGAACACAGATACGGGGAAGTCATAGCTAGGGCAGTTGCATTTCATAATGTAACAATGCACACAGATCCTATTGAGGATGACTTTCTGTTTGGCACCCTTGTCACAACACTTGAAAAAGTCAGTTCCTGCCAATGCTCCCAGGCATGCTTAGGCATGTGGATGAGATCTTCAAGAAGCCAGTATGAGCTCGTGTTACAGGCCTGATGGTAGCCAATCCTGGTCAGGGCTTCAAATTTGCCAATTTCAAACACTTCATGCCAATGTTCAAGACATGCCAATTTACAAGCCGACGCCCGTTTCGGTGAGTGAAGAAAAATATAAATACACCTTCATCAGGACTTTATGATTCAGTATAATTGGCATACGTACATCTTGTAATCTGCCTATCAAAGAAACATCAAAATTATTCATTACAATTCTTTGCATAGGGGGAAGGCTCGAATCATGTCAGATTTGCAACCAGACCAACTCAAGTGATTTAATTGAGAAAAAACACCGATAAAGTGCCCAAGATCAAAATCTATAAAACCAATGCTTAATAAAGGTAAATAAATCTAAAGATCCAAGGAAAGCACCATTAGTGTCCAGCAAAATACTAGATAAAGTGCAGAAATAGAATCACCTATAGCCTAAAAGTGTTGGATTACCACCGAGAGAATCTAGTCAAGAATAGTAAAAGACTAGTTTGTTTATATTAAAATAAGATAAAATACCTTAGATATGAAAGAACTTAGATATCCCTTACAGGCTGGATTAAACACTCTCCAACTTCAAATTTGTAGTCCAAAATGAAGGACTAACACATGGATATAGCTAAATGAAGCTATGCTTTCTCACTCTAAAAGCAAACATAATGAAATCATTAGCTTGCACAGGGCAGAAAAGTCCACAGGATAGAAAAGAAAAAATCTGCTCATATGTACAATCGCTAACTACAGACTTACCTACAAGTTCACATGGTTTAAAAAACGTAATCCACAGGGGAAACCCACAAGGATACCAAACTGGTAGGGAACAACTTTCTAACTGCAAGGGAACAGGGGGGAGTCATGAGCCAGATAGAAATGACACAATCCAGACGGTATAAAATAATTCAATCCACAAAGGTTCAGCAAAGCTAGCCTACCAGTATCAGCAGGATCCAGGACATATGACCAGCACAATGATCTCTCGAGGAGCAATAACCCGTACTTCCCCAGCTGCCTCCTATTTAAACCAAATCACCACAGGTGATGCGATGAACATAGAAACAGGCCAGTAGGGGCCATCTAAGGAAATGGTCAAACATGCACCATCTTAGAACCGTCAAAACAGCATGAAATATGCCAAAATCTACAGAGAATAAGAGGTACAATCAAACTGTAGAGTCATAGCCATATAGTAGTGGCAAAAGGAAATAACCAAAAATAAAAAATATAAAAAATAATGGCCAATTCTAAATCAAACCAAAGAGTAGATATCACTTACCAGCACGCCCAAAACAGTGGGCGCCATCTTGGAACGTCAAAGTACAGGGTACTCAATGTCCCAAGGGTAGGCACAAAATGGGTTAGTAAAATACAGTACGTATCGTGTATATAATACAAATCGATAACACAAGGTTTTATAAGAAAGAACCGAAAACAGTTTTATCGTATAAAGTGAAGAATTCACTTCAAAGTAAGATAAAGGGCCACTACAGGAGAGCACAAAGCAACCCTGTGGTAGGCACCTAGAAAATTATTGACCCCTCAGGCAATCCTGTACATAAATACTCAGATGGCATTGCTTCAAGGGAGATCTTCGTTCAGGCCATTCTCATATGTGTTTAAAGAAAAAATCCAAAACACTTCTTTCTTTTTCCTTTGTTTTTCAGGGTCCACATCGTTTCTTGTCAGTACTTTCTCAAGAATAATCCACTTGATATCTACCTCCTTGTGGTTTAAAGATAACCAATGAGCAACTAGGGGGGCGTTGATCTTTTGTGTCCTAATCGCAGATTTATGTTCCGATAGCCTAGTTCTAAATTCCCTGGAGGTCTCACCTATATATCCCAGGGTGCAGGGGCAAATAATCAAGTAAATTAAATTTTTAGAACTACAATTAGTCATGTCCATAAATGGGATAGTCTTGTCATTGAATGTAAACTCTTTTGCAACAATGGCTGAGTCACAGGCGTGGCATTGGCCACATTTGTAATTGCCCATTACTGGATTAGATCCTGTTAGTGACTTTTGGCCAAAAGTAGATACAAAATTGGTAGCTGATTTCACCAAATGGTTCCGTAGGTTTTTGTTCCTCCTGAAAGCGAACAATGGTTTTTCAAGTTTATCCGCTTCAGTATTGGAATTCAAAATGTGCCATTATTTGTTAATAATACCCCTGATTTGATTATTCAGGGTAGAATGGTGAATCACACAGGCTAGCCGGTCACTGGTCTTGCATCGTTGTTTTGAAAACAGGGCCTCACGGTTGTAAAACTTGGCTCTTTTTAAGGAATCTTTGATGGTTCTAATCGGATAACCTCTCTGCTCAAATTTGCACGTAAGATCTGCAGCATGTTTCAAAAAGTCTGCCATGCTGGTGCAATTTCTCCTGAGGCTCAGGAATTGTGAAAAAGGAATAGACTGCTTCTGGTTACGGGGATGGAAACTATCAAAGTGAAGCAGCGTGTTCCTAGCCGTGGGTTTAGTGTATAGGGTCATAAGCAAGTGCCCTTGATAGTGTTTGATATACACATCCAGGAATTCAACCAAATGATGGTCGTATTTAATCGTAAATCTGAGGTTGCTGTCACACAGATTGAGCCAACTGTAAAATTCTAGTAGTTGGTCTTCACTGCCTTTCCAAATGAAGAAAACATCATCAATAAATCTACTCCAGGCCTGCACATTCTCATAGAAAGGGGCCATTTCGTTGTAAATGAACTTGTCCTCGAATGCTCCCACATATAGGTTCGCCACACTAGGTGCACAGGCAGCACCCATACTGACTCCTTTGATTTGATGATACATTTTGCCATTAAAATCAAAGTAGTTATTAAATAGTACAGTTTCCAAACATTTCAGAATGAAACTCAATGCTGGATCATCTCCCGTCTGTTTAGATATAGTGCTACAACATCAATGGCTTCTTGCTGGGGTATATTCGTATATAAAGACTCAAGGTCAATGGTCACCAGATATTCCCCATCAGGTCTATATTGCAGGCCCTCGATCTTAGAAATGAAGTGGCCTGTGTCTCTGATGTAAGATGGTAAAAGGGCTACCATCGGTTTCAGAAAGGTATCAACGTACTTTGACAATGGCTCAATGGCCGAGCCTATGGTGGATACAATCGGACGCATAGGTGGATTACTGGCGTCCTTGTGAATCTTAGATAGACCATAGATAATCGGGATTCTAGTATGGACTGGAGTCAAAAAATCAAATTCTTTCTTACAAATAACGCCCGCTTCTAATGCTTCTAGATTCGTAGTTTTGATTGATCTCTTCAATTTGATTTCAGGGTGGCCTGGTATAGATTTATAAAAGACCGGACACTGCAACATGTTTTCCATATTGTCCATATACAAATTGGTGTCTAGAATAGCTATACCACCCCCTTTATCACATGGTTTAACAGTGATAGTCCTGGTATTTTTAAGACGATGACTGCCTCCACCTTCTACCGCTACACACCACTCCTGCAGAGGGAAGACTTCAAAATTTTTACCTACAATGGGCAGACACCACCACGAGCAGAGGTTTATTTCCATTATCTGAAATAATTACTGTTTGGAGCTCATTTCCACTCCACCAAACATACCCCCTCACACTCAAAACACTTTCACAAGAACATCTCACGCTTCTCAAAGAGGAAGCACAGTCTCTTATCCTCAATGGAGCCATAGAGCAAGTCCTGTTAAAACATCAAGGTTCTGGAGTATACTTTCTTATACCCAACAAAGACGGTTCACTCAGGCCAATTCTAGATCTCAGACCACTAAACCAGTACATTTTATCAGAGTATTTCCATATGGTCACTCTTCAAGATGTCGTTCCCCTTTTCCAACATGGTGATTTTATGACAGCGTTAGTTCTAAAAGACGCCTACTTTCACTTTACCATCCATCTAGCACACAGCAAATATCTCAGATTTGTGGTGGCAGTAAAACATTACCAGTTCAAGGTCTTACCCTTTGGGGTTACAACTTCTCCTAGAGTATTCACCAAGTGCCTTGCAGTAGTTGCTGTACACCGCAGAAGAGAACACATTCATATCTTCCCTTACTTGGACGACTGGCTTATCAAAGCCAGCACCTTACAACAATGTCAACATCATACTCCACTCACAATCAATCTCTTATACACTCTGGGATTCACAATCGGTTATCTCAAATCCCATCTCTAACCGCTTCAAATGCAACCTTATCTAGGTGCCATTCTCAATACACAGTTAGGGCTAGCCTTCCCCAGCCCAGCCTGTTTTCAAACTTTTCACTCATTGATTCCTCAGTTAACAGAAAACCAGTCATGCACAGTAAGGACTTTCATGCGCCTGCTAGGGATGATGGCAGTCTGTATTGCCATCGTACCCCATGACAGACTTCACATGCATCCCCTTCAACACTGTCTGTCTCGTCAATGGTCTCAGGCACAGGGTCAACTGGAAGACCTAGTGTTGTTGGACAGCCAAGCTCATCGGTCTCTTCAGTGGTGGAATACCACAAACCTCATCAAAAGGCAGCCCTTTCTCAATCCTGTGCCTCAGGTCATTGTTACTACAGATGCTTCACAGACCGGTTGGGAAGCTCATCTCCACAGCCTCAGTGCAAGGCCTATGGAATATCACTCAACAGTCCTTACACATCAATCACCTGCAATTTCATGCAGTCTTTATGTAATGAAGATGTTCCTTCCACACTTCCCACGCAAAGTAGTGCTAGTACATACAGACACAACGACTGCCATGTGCTGTCTTCAAAAACAGGAGGGGACACGTTCATCTCAGCTGTCCCATCTTGCACAGACTATGTAAATGGGCAATTCATCACCACATTCGCATAGTGTCACTGTATCTCACAGAAATGGACCATCAATTGGCAGACCTACTCAGCAGGATGCATCGACAAGTCCACGAATGGGAACTCCACCCACAAGTCCTACAACAGTACTTTCTAAAGTGGGAAACACCTCAAATAGACCTATTCGCCACCGCTCAAAACACCAGAACTTAGCATCCAGCTACCATCACCCTAAATCCAAGGGCAATGCCCTATGTATGAGTTGGTCAGGGATATTTGCTTATGCTTTTCCGCCTCTTCCACTCATTCCTTTCCTAGTTTGGAAACCCAAACAATCTTCCCTCACCGTGATACGTGTAGCTCCAACGTGGGCTTGCCAGCCATGGTTCACAACACTTCTGTTTCTCTCACTAGTTCCACACCTGAAGCTCCCCATCAGGCCAGACCTTCTAACACAGAATCAAGGACAAATAAGACATCCAGAACCCAAGTCACTAAACCTAGCAATATGGCCCCTGCGGTCATAGAAGTTGGATATTTACAACTACCGCAAAAATGTATAGACATTCTTAAAAAAGCGCGTAGACCCACATCTAGACAATATTATGCAGCAAAGTGGAAACGCTTTGTCTGCTACTGCCAGCCAAAAAACATTGACCCTCTCAACGCAACTGTACAGCAGATTGTTTGTTCATTCACACATAAGCTTTATTCGGCCAACAGACCATCAAAGCGATACAATACAATACAATATAAATATAAATAAACATCATAATATCATACGAAATTTAAAAAGAATAAAATCCATGTTTGCCCGACTTAGAACAATTTCAAATCATTGTAAATAAAAGATGGGTATGCGCCATGCCGTTACTAAGAACTTGCTTACTGCATAAATTGTCACATTTGAATTATAGCTTTTTAAAATTCTCAAAGCTAAAACATATTTCCTTAAGTTCAATTCCCGACAGATTTTGCGAATCCATTTAAACCTTGGGGTTGAGTAAGCGGGACAAAAATAAATAAAATGTTCTACTGTTTCAGAAGAAGTGCCACATGCAGGTCAAATATCAGAGCTTAACTTAGGTCCCCATCTGCTCGTCAGGGCCTTCAAAGCTAATGTTCCGAATCGAAATCTGGCATACAGACTTTTGCCTAGTAAATCAGGTATTATATCTAGATATAGTTCGAACTCTGGGTACCATTTGAAATCAATAAACAAATTAGTTAAATGACCATTCGATTTTTGGGAAATGTAATTATTACATATGTGGGACCAGTAAGCTCCTTTCAGTGCTTTTACATGGGACTTCACAAGTTGCTGGGGATTCTCCCAAAAGTTCCTCAATCGCAGCGTACAAAACCAACTGGATACGTGTTTAATCCATGGGATGGACATAGAGTTAGGGCTTTTTAACAATTCTAATAAAGAAGACTTATATATGGCCAGTTCGGGGACTATCCAAAACCTCACCCAATATAATAGAGGCCGTAAGATAATTAGGTCAGCCATTTGTTTAAACCCTAGGTCTAAAAATAGGGGGGTTAATGGGGTGCTAGTAGGGCAAGCACATAAAGCCCGTGCAAAGCTATTCTTAATTTTGGTTATCCTGCTGCTATCTGACATGCCCCAAATCTCTGCGCTGTAAACAGCAGCACCCTGTGCCTTAGCCACGTAAATCTTTACTGCTGGAGACACAACTTTCGTGATCGTATTCCTATAAAGGCGCAATATGGATGCTGCCCGATGTTGCAAAAGCCCAGCACTCTTGCCAACTTGTTCCTCCCAAAGGAGGGAATCTGTAAGTCTCACACCCAAGTAGTCAATGGAGCTAACCTGGTCCAAAATAGCTCCATCTAACCTCATAGTACATTTCTTACGAGGGCCAGAGCGAAGCTCCATCAGTTTCGTTTTCTTCGAGTTCAGCTCTAGACCAAAATTCCAGCAGAATGATTTAAATCTGTCCACAAGAATTTACAAACCCATAGGGGTTTTTGAAATCAATAGAGAATCATCCGCAAAAAGGAGAATATGGATTTTCTGATTGACTATGGTGGGAGCATCATTCTGACATGTCGTTAATTCTTGGACCACCTCGTTGATGAATAAAGAAAACAGAAATGGTGCAAGCACACATCCCTGACGGACACCTCTTTTAATGGGAAATTTGTTAGTCAATTCTCCTTGATTGCCCCATCTTACTTGCGCGTATGTGCCTTCATGCATGCGTATCAATAGATGGATAATATCGGGTGGCGCCCCTATTTGTGTAACACTCCCCAAAGCTTATCTCTTGGGACCAAATCAAAAGCAGAGCGCAGATCAACAAAAGCGACATATAAAGTTTGCTTTGCCAGGACTACGTATTTCCAGTGTAGCACGGACAACCTAAAAGCCTGGTCAACCGTGCTAACTCTAGAGCGGAACCCTGCCTGAAGCGGTGAAAGGATCTGCTGCTCCGTCACCCAGCTCAATAGTCTAACTAGCAGCTGTTTGGCAAAGATTTTTTGTAAGTTGTCGATTAAACTGACCGGTCTGTAATTGATTGGAAGATTTACATTACCCTTTTTATAGATTGGGATAATTTCTGCACCCTTCCACGTCTCAGGGATCTGTCCTCCTTTTGTGATTTTATTTGACAGTAGGTTAATATACCAGGTCCATATAGATAACTCTGATTTGTAAAGGTCGCCTGGAATTTTATCGGGACCTGGGGCTTTTTCCTGACTTCAAAGAGTTGATAGCATCTGCAGTTTCTTCTAAGGAGAAACAAATATAACTCTCAGAGTTATATAGATTCCCATCAGGTGGAGAAGTGGCAAGGTTAGCATTTGGTAAAATAAGGGGGCCTAATCCCACTTTATCGCAATCAGCAGCCCCAGTGGAGATAGTTCCTTCATAAAGGAGAGTGAAGTGCTCCACCCAGGTTCCGGGTTGGATATGGTTCCTTAGATTGGACCTACCCCCTCTCTCGTGCTTAGTCAACAGTTCCCAGAAAAGCGTATTGTTGTTTGATTTTGTAGCATCTAACAAATCCTGCCAAATAACATCTTCCCAAGTTTTCTTTGATTGTAAAATTGTCTTTTTATACATACATCTTGCTTGTTTAATCACCCCCGGGGTCCCGGCCTTCATGGCATTTTTTTGCTCAGTCTTAGCCCTCATACATACATCATTAAACCATCTACTGTTAGACGAAGCCCCGTGTTGCCGGCTTACCATGGCTGCCTTTTTATAAAAACACTTTGAAATTTGACCATCATATCTTCGTGAATATCAAGAAGTGGAATGGCTTCAGGCTCAAGGTCTTCGTAAGCTGACAAATTATCTAAAAACACTTGATAAATCTCACGTAGCAAATAGGGGTTTGACATAACTTTGGGCCACCTCACCTTTGTATTAACATTGTTTAAAATAGGGGGAGGGACCATTGATGGTTGCGTATTTGAGGTTCTACCAAAGATATTCCCAGAAAGGGTAAGCAGCAGTGGGAAGTGATCACTCTCGCACCTTGAATCTACCCTCATGTCTAGCAGCAACGGCCAGAGACGCACATCCACCAAAAAATAATCAATTACACTGGCCACAGAACCTCTTAGGAATGTCGGTGCAAGGTTTAAATCAGAAGGAGTTCGACCATTGCAAGCCCTTAGGCCAAACTTTAAGCATAATGTAGCAAGCTGTGCTGCGACACAAGAGCGTGGACGATGACTATCACCATCCAATTGTGCAATCCCCCATAATTCGTCCTCTTCCACAGTTAAATCACTAAGAAATGCAGAGGGTTCGAAAGTGCAATTTACATCCCCGGCAATAATTAAATAGGAATTAGTTTGTATAGTGTCTAAAAAGTCAGAAAGTAGAGTTAAAATATGTGATTCTGAACCTCGTGCAACAGAACGGGCATAAACATTGACAAGAGTTATGTTAAAAGTTTGTTGAAAAGAAATTTGTAAGCCCATCAAGTCGGACAATCAAATTCTAAAACCTTATAATCACATTGGAGCTTTAAATTTAAAAGAATTAGAAGTCCCCCTTTTGCACGACCGGTTGCTTTCTCTGATGGCTGTGCAGGGATATTAAAAGAGAGAAACCCATCCATACTTGATTGGCCCTCAACCCAGGTTTCTTGGAAAAGCCACACATCTTGAGACTTTATGTAGGCAACCCAGTCCACATCATCCAGTTTCCTAGCAAGGCCAGCAAGATTCCAAGTCATAATGGATAACCCATTAGTTTCTGTTGCAGTCCCATGGTTTGAGGGTAGAGCATCCTTGTAATTCGGCTCATTGACAAAGGTCTTATCTGATTTATCTATTGTGGATGCCACTAAATTATCCTGATTGACGGCTTTCTGGGCGGAAGACAGTCATACAGGACCATGATGCAAAAATACGCCTTCCTCCCTAGAGCCTCTCTCATTAACATGGGCAATGGGACCAGACACAGAAACCTGTTTTGAGTCAGTTAGATTAGAAACTAGCCTAATGCCTCCTCCTTTTAGCCCCTTGTGCTGTCCCTTGCGTGCAACAGAGTCAATAAGTTGGTCTGCCAAGAATTTGTCCAAAAACACAATCGTAATTACATCAAGATTTGACCCAGAGGGGCTCCATCTTTCAGTTTTTAGAATGTCCGAATGTATAACTGAAAGGCATCCCTGACGATTGCGTAGCCAGTGAATAACCTTATTAAGTCTAGACTCTTGGTCCTCAAAAGACCTGGATGGCAACTTTGGGAAATTAGTTAGGAAAAGAGTGTTGGCTCTATGCCTAGGACCAATACTATTTGAAAACACATCTAAAGCATTATTCATTCTTCGAGAAGAAAAAATGCAAGCTGGATCCTTAGTTAGAGGGTGAACAAATATCTTTCTATTAGTGAGAAAGGGGCTATCCCTATTCTTTGGTATATTGATAGTAGGATTTTGCCTCGTAGTGGAATGACAGTTCGATGGGGCAAGGAAGCTACCAGCAAGGTCTTCCCCGTCCCTTGTCTTATCTCCACCGAGGGGGATACTGTTGCCCCCAGTGTATTTATTTTTTGGATGGATAATGTGAGAAGATATGTTACCTTCTGCGGCCCTCCTATAAGATCCAGATCTCTGGGCATGGTAAGTTGGCCCCTCACATATATTAGCATTATATGTAGCAGAGTCGACTACCGAAATTTCACCTGCCCCTTCTGCCTCTGACTTATGACATTTGCATCCCAGTTGTTGAGCCGTATTCCCCTGGAGCAGTTTAGTTAGCTGCAATACTAGTTTCTTGACTTCATCTACTCTCTGAAGAATTAAAGGCAGGTTAGCTACACTGGCAGACGGATCAGAACACATAGCAATAGTAGTAGGAGGGGAAGTGGCAACTTCAGTAGCGATAACAGCCGTATAGGGGTCGTGGGCCTCAATCAGATCGCTTCCCTCAATCAGAAGCTCAAAGCGATTTTTACATGGAATATTAGGGGCCAACCTTATCTCAGGACTCAATGGTAGGGGTATACATTCTATTTCCTCCACGTGCAAAATCCCCTGAGTTTGTGAGGGATTAGAAGTACTGCTACAAGCCATGATGCCCTGTTGAAGTGAGGGAACAGTGGCATTAACAGTAGGTGACTTCCCTACGCAATCAGTTAAACCCCCAGAAATCGCTGATCGAACTTTCCTATTCTTGGTGAAAAACTCCTGGATCTTTTTAGGTTAGATTGTTTGTTACTGCATTTACAAAAAGCTAATTTACCTTACACTCCCATTCGGCTTCATTTAGCAGCTATCGCTGCATATTCTCAAAATAGACAGCATACATCTTTATTTAAAGTTCCAGACATTAGGGCATTTATGGAAGGACTCTGGCACCATCCTGGAACCTTAATATTGTTCCCACAAGGCTCATGGATCCCCCTTGTGAGGCACTACATTCCTGTCCTTTACAATTCCTATTGTGGAAGGTAGCTTTTCTAGTGGCTATCACTGCCCTTAGATGTGTCAGTGAGCTCCATGCTTTAACCCTGGAAGAACCATTCTTTCAGATTCACAAAGAATTAGTTCTTCGAACTAGTCTGAAATTCCTTCCAAAGATAGCTTCACAGTTTCATATCAATCTATCAATTAAACTACCAGTTTTCTTCCCCCAGCCGGACTCTGTGGCAGAAGGGGCTCTACAAACACTTGATGTAAAAAGGGCTCTTGTGTATTATATAGACAGAACCAAACAGCTCAGGTAAACTAAACCACTTTTTGTTGTATTTTCAATGCCCCACAAAGTAAACCCTGTATGAAAAGCTGGTATAGCTAGGTGGATAGCAAAGTGCATTCAAACTTGTTACACTAAAGCAACACACTGTTTACCACTCACACCTAGAGCACACTCTACTAGGAAGAAGGGTGCTTGAATGGCTTTCATAGGAAACATACCTATAGCAGATAATTGTTAAGCAGCTACATGGTCTACACCACACACCTTTTCAAAACAGTATTGTCTAGATGTACTAGAAAGGCAACAAGCTAATGTTGGCCATGCAGTAGTTAGGGCACTTTCCCAAACAATTGCAACTCATGCACACTGGCCACTGCTTTAGGGAGGGACTGCTTTTCAGTGTATGCACAGCCTTTGTATCTACAGCCACACATGGAATTAATTAGAAAATGGTAACCAGTAGACATCTGTTTCTGGCATGTAGTGCTATAGTTTCACATGCACCCTCCCTCCTCCCCAGACGCCTGCGGCAGTTACAATTGGTAATATATAATTATTGTATATACATAGATACATTGCATGGAAATCTTTCTCTTTCACTCCTTCCACACTACTTAACTCTCCCGACTGCGGAGAAAATAATCTAACAAAGGACTCGATATCCATGCACACTATCCCAGAGAGGAGAAGCCACTCGATCCCATGACTCAAAAACATTCTTTGAAGAAAAACAAGTTGTACCATTCCGAACCCAACACTAGATTTTGAGCTTATGCACAGCATGGAAATCTACAGCACTACATGCCACAAACAGATGTCTACTGGTAACATTTCCCATACATCCCACATGTGTGTGTACTTCTTCTTTGCAGTTACATAACTATAGCTCAGTGGAAGTATCTAGTGCCTCATTGGTACACAATGGCCAGGACAAGGGTTCTATCCTACCAACGGAGCAACACTTGCCTATTCTTTCCGTGCTGTTAATGTGCCTATTTATTTTTTCCCCTGCCCTGCTCTTGTAGGTCTGGGTCATCATCCATTTGTGTATGGATTCCTTTCTTTACGTTCCTGTCCCATTAGTTTTTTTTTTCCTTCCTGGGATTCTTTCCCCCTTCTGTGTGTGTCCTCGGTCATCTTTTTGAACACTATATTCAGGCATTTTATGTGCAGGATTCCAATCCCAGCATTTGCTTGTTCTTTCTATGTCAGCTGCAAGAAGTTAGTCATATTTTTTCCTTCCCAAGCTCATATTGTTTTTGTGTTTAGGACTATTGTCCATGGATATGGACATCACATTTTGGCTTGCAGACTTCTGCAGGTTCGGTATCCAAACCACATTCTGGGGGGTCGATACCAAATATAACTTATGTTTCAAAAGATTTAATTATTTGGTCCACATATTCAATCCCTTTCTTATACGCTGGTTTTCCCTCCGGAATTTTTCCACTTTTTCTGTCATTCCTTTCTTCAGCTACTTCTTTCTGTCGGCTGGATTGTCATTGTCTTACCCTTTCTATGGTTGGCATCTAATCACATGGCATTTGTCTGCCTCGTGTGGATCTTTTTCATGTATCATGAGGTTTCTGTTGGTTTTTATCAGCAGGTGGTTCTATTATCCTCTTTTAACTTTTAGTCCACTAGCATTGATTTTCCTGCTTGGCTGGCTTTTCTTTCTTGAGGGGTGTACCCTCTCTTCCCCCTCTTTTCTTTTACTCCTGTGCTGTTGATGAGCAACTATTTTTTCTTTCTAGGTTTCTCTATATAGTTAAAATTATATATGCTTCATGTCTATGTCTCTTTTTTTATATCTGCCTTTGTGTTAACCTGGCCCTATGCATATCGATAAACAGCATACGTATGGACACATCCATGTCTTTTCATCTATATCTGTGTGTATGGGTGTCTGGGCATGTATCTTCCAGACCTCCTCATTTAACCATTGTGGGGGTTATTACAACTTTGGAGGAGGTGTTAATCCGTCCCAAAAGTGACGGAAAAGTGACGGATATACCACCAGCCATATTACGAGTTCCATAGGATATAATGGACTCGTAATACAGCTGGTGGTATATCCGTCACTTTACCGTCACTTTTGGGACGGATTAACACCTCCTCCAAAGTTGTAATAACCCCCTGTATGCCATGCATATGGCAAACCTTTTGTGTTCCTGTTGACTGACTCTGTGTCACAGTTTTGTTAAACTTCTCCTCAAGTTTCCCCCTTGGGTGTTCCTGGAGATGTACATTCTGTCTTCTGAGTTATTCTCCCTTCCAGTGTTAAGCTTCCTGCTTCTTGCAGGTTTTGCTTATGCATCCTGGTGGAAGCAGCATATATGCATTGCTTCCCTTTTTTTCATATCCTCTAGGGTTACCCCTTGATGGGTGTACGATTCCTGTTATCTCAGTGACTGTTGGGGGGGATTTTGCAGCTCCTTTTTTGGGGCACTTCATATTATTTTCTTCTTGTTGTTCTCTACCAGCAGTTTAATTTTCATTGCCATACACTCTGCCCCCATGGCATTTCATATTTTCTTAAAATATTCTGTGGGTCGTCCACTGCTCTTCTGGTGAGGTGAATGCTTCTTCTCACCTTTGCCTCTCTCACATCTGGTTTACTACTCCTTTAGTTAGACCGGTTGTTTATTGCAAGACTTGGGAAGGATGTATTTGCAGACCCTTCTCCTGGGTTGAAATTGCTTTGGTATCTATATCTGCGGTAGGGAATCTGTGGCTAGTGGTCTGTATTAGATGAACAAGTTACTTACCATCGGTAATGACTTATCTGGTAGAGACATAAACTAGCCGCAGATTCCTTACCGACCCACCCATCCTCCCCGCTCTGCAAACTGTTTGATCTTACTTCAGTCTTGCTTTCTTGGCATTCTATTGCCATGCTTTTCAATTTAGAAGTTGTAAATCAAACTCTTTTGTTGATTCACTGTTCCATTGCCAGTTTCTATAGTGGCTCTGCGTTGTTGCGCAGATTCTAGTCACAGAAGAAACTGACGTCAGCGCTTCAGAGGAGAGATTACAATGACTCCGTCAACGTCATATGATGTCGGTATGGAGTCGCACGATGCACACTACCGACATGCGGAGATAATGCTGAACTTGATGTAGGTTTTTAAGTGAGGAGACCACTTAATTCTTGGAAGACTAAATGTATTATTTTTGCCATTGGTTGCTTTTACCAGATCTCATAATCAGTTGGAAAATGGGTGCATGCCATCATTGGGAAACCACTCAAAGCACTAAAAGCACTTTGGTTTTTGTTGACTCATCCTTTAGTAAGCCATTGATCCTGGATGGTGATTGTTTTTTCATTTGCAGAGTATTTTGAAACTATATGAGTTTGAACGCTGCTAGATCCGGCCAGCTGGTCTGTACGTTTTTGTGAAAAAGTTCACCCACTTTGTATTGTGGTGCATAAGCTGTGAGTGCTTCTTCTTTGACAGCCTGGTTAATTGTAAAAATGGGTTGCTCAGGGCACATACTAAATGCAATCCAAATGTGGATTCTACTTTCATTTATAGGAAAAATCAGCCAACCTTCCAGTGTCTGATTGCTTGTACATTTCATACTGCGTGGTTTGTAGTTCTCATTTACAGTGATTATGACCTTAGAGAAACATAAACCATTGTTAGTAGGTTTTGGAAAATATCCCTGTGGCAAAGCTTTTTCCACATAATTGTTTTTAAAATAGATTGAGGATTACATTTCCATATCTTTTAACAGGTGTGTGGATGATTTTCACACTGAATTAGGGTTCGTTCTGCTACAACAACAAATCAAGGTGTTTTTCTCAGGAACATTGGTTGGTTGTACATGACATGTGATGCATATATATTTACAAGACATTCTATTTATTGATAATGTACGTACTGTAAATATTTTTAGTAAAGGACTCTTTAGCTGCTTACTTTACACCACAGTGTTTTGCAGAAGTATTGGGTTAAAAATGCAAACACGCTAAAGTGCAGGAGGGTGACTGAACTTCTTACTGTAACTTCCTGTCATTATTAACAGGACCTGGACCATTCTATTTCCCTATGATATCCTCTTTTATTTGCAAGTAGATGACTACAGTCACGGTTCGCGCAAAGCAGAAGGGGTGAGATGATGCGCAGGGAGAAAGGCAGATTTGGAGGGGGGGGGATTAAATTAAATATAATTTTTTTAAAATACACTTACCTTACCGCACCGCTCCTCTCCTCCTTCGCTGCAGGAAGGCACGGGCTCCCAACCTGCCATGCGCAAATCCTGCCGCTGCTTAGAACCCTAGCTGGGGGCTCCCAGGCAGACTGGAGCCCGTCTAGGCTCTCTCCAGCTCCCCACCAACTGTGTTGCTGGGCTAGAGAGAGCCCTGTGCGCACGTGTGTTTGACTGGCCTGAGACGGCCGGCCAAACACACATTCGCTCTCACTCCTCGTCAACCCTGTGGCCCCGCCCCGTTTCCAGAAAAACAAAAATAAACACAATACTGTGTTTATTATTGTTTTTTGGGAAAAGGTTTGCAGCTGCTGCTGCTGGCAGGGGGACAGCGCTCCTCCGCCCTTATGGAGGAGCCGCCCTTGGGTGAATAGAAAGAAGGTGATCCCTTCCTGAGGAAGAGATGTGGGACGCATTCACAGCCATTATGCCAGTCAAGTCTCCTCTCCAGTTCTTCACTTGTGTATCATTGGCCATATTTGTTGGCCTAGTGCATGGAATTGCATAGGTTGCCTTCTTCGTTGAAAAATGAAAAGAGATAAAGCTTGTCTTCTAAAATCTACAGCCTTTCACAATGTGAATGTTGATGCTGTCCTTGAACCTGGGACACTAGTCTTGAGAGCCACTTTTCAGAAGCAGTTTCTTTTGCTGGGACTGACAGGAAGTAAGGTTTTTGTTTTAAAAAATAGGTTTATTGGCCCCAATAACGTGTAAAGACATTTCCACATTCCTGTTCAGGATCCTCAGTTCTTCAGTAAAACAATCTGCCATGTCCAATTTCAGATTAAGTAACAAATTAATCTACAACACACTTTTAGATACGCTATGTAATTTGTCGGATCGAAGCATATCAAAATAAATAACAGAGTAATAAAGAATGGAAGGGATGGGCAATAATATCAAAAGGAACAGTCAACAGTGTCTTAACTATTTGACCTGACATCCTTGGGGTGATCCTTGGTGTGATCCTTGGTGTGATCTTCCCACAAACCTTTTGCCTTCACTCCGCATGTTTTCTGATTTTGACTTTATTTACTTTAGGATTCTGTGCCCTTACCACTGCTAACTAGTGCCAAAGTGCTTGTGTTCTCTCCTTTAAGCATGGTGGAATTTACCCACACCCAATTGACACACGTAATTTAGTTGTTCATCCTTAGTAAAACCGTACTACATGTACCCAGGGTCGTTAAATTAAATGCTACTAGTGGGTCTGCAGCACTGATTGTGCTCCACACAAAGGTAGCTCTTTAAAACATCTTGAGCCTGCCACTGCAGCATGTGGTGCAGTTTTAAACTGCCATTTCGTCCTGGCAAAATAAACATTTCTGCCAGCTCCAAACCGTCCTTTTTTTTTTAGTACTTATGAAGCACCCCTAAAGTAGACCTTAAACAGCCCATAGGGCAGAGTGCAGTGTTTTTTAAAAAGTGGCATATTTGTATTTAAGTTTTACATGTCCTGGTAGTGATAAACTACTGTAAGGCCTATCTCTCCCATTAAATAATATTGGATTACCTTGTTATGTTTAAAACGTGTTAACATTTGGTATAATCCTGCCCTAACTAATTGGTGTCTACTTCCTAAGGCCCTGGGTCTCATGACTTTGATTAGCTTAGTTGTTGGCCTTTCTGTATTCCTCACAAACATTGAGTCAAATGGAGACTAGATGTTGGCAGAATGGGCCATGCTGCCAGGATGGCTGGGGCAGATGGGTTAGTCACACTACTTACATTACAATGGGGCTGCCTCCAGCTCCAATATATATATATACACCCTCCACCACCCCCTCAGAACACCTGCCTGAGGGCATCCTTGTTCCCAAGAGGACTGCCCTGCTGCTTGAGGGCTGCCTTGCTCTCTGAGAAGGAAGACTGGACCTGCTCCCTCCATCCCATGCTAACCTGAGTGACTCCAAGGGTCGGTTGGCTGACCTCCTGTTCTGAACTACAGGAAAACAACAATTGGAGCTGCCTGGAGGTGCCTCCAGAGATCTTGGACCCTTGACTGGCATCAGAGTGTGATCCTCTTCAAAGAAAGGAGCATTCCTGAAGTTTTGGGCTCTTCGCAACCACGTATAATCTAATTCATGCCAAGCCTCTGCTGCCTGTGAAGGCCACCAACGCGAAGCTCTGGTGATCCAACCATTCATGCTACAGCAACTGCCAGTGACCCCAGCCAACATGAGATTTGCACTTCATCCTACAGCAATGACAGCCCACAGTGACCACTCAAGTAAAGCTCTAGAAACAACCTTCTGTGATGCTCCAACTGCTGTTTGTGCTACAGAGGTGACAGCCTGAGCCCCCAGGCCTGCTCGTCGTGCTACATAAATGACCATCCACCGTGCTCTTCCTGCTCCTCTCAGCCTTCTCCATCATAAATTGGACTCTATGCATCTGACTTTGAGAAGGTAATTTTTTCAGCAGGACTGACCTGTCCCTGTATCTGGCCCTTGCTCCATCACAGTTGGCCTGAACTTGTGACAGTCCCTAGTCTAGCACAATCAGGTGACCTCGAGTGGTACTTTGTGCTTTTAGGCCCTCTACGTACCTAAAAGTTTGATTGGATTTGTATTGCTTTGCTCCTATTTTATTTATTAAAATGTATACTATTTTTTCTAAATTGGCTTAAGATTTTTCTTGTGTTGTATTTTTACTTTATGTGCTACTTAATACTTAATACATCCTTTAAGTTAAGCCTGACTGCTTTTGTGCCATACTTCCCGAAGGTTAAGGACAGGTTAATTTAGTTACTTTTATGGTTCACCCTGACAAAGGTTGTGGTTGTTGATTGAGAACGGTTTTCATTCCCCTCAACCAGTAGCCAAATTTCTTAGAATGTCATTATTTAATTGTAGGCTGCCTCCATCTTGAGAAGAGTGTAAATGACTTGGACAGTTGTGCAAAGTCTGTGCAGGTAACACTAATCCCCATGAATAACAAATCAGTGTGCATGGCCACACTCATAAAGACAGTTTCTGCCAATACTTCTACCCCTTTCTGGTCTGGCCCTTCTTCCCAAACTCAAATTCAAATTCTGCCAGTAAAGTGTTCAATGATTGGCAAACCCTATGGCCCCTTTCATTTTTCATGCAGAGCTATTGTGTCTAAGCTCACCCATTTGAATGTCTCTCTCCTCCACAGCACCAGTGAAGGCACTAAGCAAATTCCATTTCCCCTCATTCCTCGCTCAAGGATGTCTGTGATGGTGTTCCAGTATTCAGTAATCATCAGACAGTTCCAGAGTATTTGCTTAAAGTCTGACGTATTATGCATGCACCTAGGAAAGCCTGCAAATGACAGTAGGTAGCGTTTAAGTAACCTGCTGGGCTGAAGTAGGTCCTGTGTACTTTGAAGCAGTGCATCGTCTTACATTTTTTTGACATCCTACCAAAATATCCCAATGTCAGTTTCCAGCAGTGCATCATTGCTCAATCTCTGCTGAGATCCCTTAACCAATTTCCCCTCAGTTCTTCAGTGTTACCGTTGGTGTCCTCCAGGAGAAGCTGGCACAATAATGTCACAAGTATCTTACCCCTTCAACACTGACCACACCCACCCTGTGTGTTGATGGTTTCTGGTCTTCCATGCCCCTTATTGCATTATGGACTTGGCAGTCCTCCTATATAGTAAATGCTGTTTTGTTGGCATCTCCGAACTATGAGCCTGATAGAGATCTTGGCAGAGGAGTTATTCCGTCACAACGATGACGGATATCCAATCCCCTGAAATCGAAATCCCATAGGATTTAATCGGATTTAGATTTCGACAGACGTTGTGACGGAGTAACTCCTCTGCCAAGATCTAAATCAGGCCCAATGTCAGTAAATCTCAGTAACATCCCTGCTGCGTATTTTTTCTCTCTCTCTCTCTCTCTCTCTCTCTCCCTCTCTCTCCCTCTCTCTCCCTCTCTCCCTCTCCCTCCCCTTTTCCTTCTTCCCCCCGCCGCCATTCATGAGTTGGTTCTGTTTGTCAATGTGTGGCCGGGCAGACCAGGCATTGGTATTTTCGTTCCATACGCCACCCTCAAGTTCATCTAAGAATAGACTAACCTGTTTGTCTTTATGCCGACCTACAGTTACTTTCCTGGCTTCTGGTGTCTGTGATGCTTAGAACCATCTCAAAGCCCACTGAATCTTAGCTCCCATTATTAGAATTCCTAGTTTGGCACCCTCAGTCCAGATGTGGAAAACAGACCTTTCACTCAACCACTCTATGCCTCTCGTTTCACCATTTTAAACTTGTATGCATCTGATTAATCTCTTTAAATAACAGCACCGGCAGATGTAGAGGGAGGGTGGCAAAATAATACTGCAGGTGCAGTAGAATGGCCATCTTAGAGCTTTTCAACATATTGCAGGAGGTGTGTCTTCCCGAAACTGTCGCTTCCCCTAACGATGTGGCTGCTTTCAGCACATGACCGGCTATCATACCTGAGCCAAGTTGTAAGTGCCTGGACAACCAGGCAACAGAATTTTGTAGATTCCCATCTAACACTCTCTGTGCCCTCAGGTGGCACACCCGTGTATCATTGCATCTGATCGGGATATACACAAGTTTTCCAGTTCACTTCTGATACTCTGTTAACGTTAATGAAGTGAGTTACTGTTGATGTCAAACCCTCACCTACATCCCTAATATACAGCAGTAGGTCGTCCACATATAGGGTTACCTTGCAGATAGAGGCGGGTGGGATCCGTCTAGTACTAAATCACTGGTGGAATAAAAATTACCCACGCACCCCACCCCTCCACAGCCATGGAGAGCTGTGATATATATACAAATACAAACGATAGAATAAACTCCTCAACTCCTCTTCCAGGACAGAGCGCGATGGCCCCCTGTCAAGTAGATTATCAGTCAACCTATCAAGGCTTCCGTCACCCACTCATGTGAGGCAGGACTGTAAAAGGCTGGGGGTGGGAGCAACGCTCTAATCACCACCATCAGCCATTCCTCTGCTTTTCCATCCATCTTTCAGCACTCACTGCCCCAGTTAGTTGTAGATGTAATGATAGGATGTTCGAGCTGCAGCAAAAGTGTCCCTTTTGACTTATTTCTCAAAGCTGCCTGTGTTGTTGTTATAAACCATATGTTGCTCTTGTGTGACATCCAGTAGTCATCCCCCTCCCCCCCTCTCTCACCCTCACATGGACCCTGGTGTCAAATTCCAGTTCAGGGTCGGAAGGCATCGCTCCTGCACCTCTCGCTGAACTACTGTCAAGGTCGTCTCCAATTGTCTTTGCCCCTGCCTTCCATTCAGTTTGCACCCAGCGTAAATCCTGTGAGCACCCTGGGGTTGTGGTCTTCTCCTTCATTGTTTTGCAGAGTGGTGTTTTTAAGGTATGCACTCGGTACCACGTAGGCATTTTCCTCTAGTCAGTCAAATGCCTCTTTGGTGTCAGTGAAGAATCCTGCCTATTTGACTTTCATCAGCTTCAGTTTTCCAGCAAACAGCAGCACTTAGCAGATGTTGGATTCTCTCATCTTCCTCTTGACCTCTAGCATTGATACTCTCTGCAGCTGGACTGCTCCAGTGTAGTTTGGGAATAGTCTCACCATGCCATTCTCCTTCGTTATGCGTTCATACTGAGCCACTATTTTTATAAGTATTCCCAAATTTGAAAGTGTCAGTGGTGCTGACACTCTTTAGTATCATGTCTGTCTGTCATGGAAGTGGAGCAGCCTGGTTTCCACCAGCTGAGGAGGCGAGGGGTAGCCAAGCCAGCACCCTCTGCACTCTTTCCATGGCATGTAATTTTGGCAGTCCATGTGCTGCCACTTCAAGCGTTATCCAGTCCTATCGGTATTTCTTCATGTTCATCCCCGCCAGCCTCTTTGGAAGACTGATTACTAGAATATTGTTCCTCCGAGAAAATCCTCTGCCCTGTATTCCAGGACCCTCAACCTTTCAGTATTCTCTTGGACTTGTACGTTTAGCACCAGCATGACTGGCTGCAGCTCCTCTCCCACAGGGTTCAGTCCTTTGCACCCACTGAGAGAGCTTCTTATCGTCTTCCCTTGGTAGGTTTTATGCCAGTAACGACTGAGTCTATCTTGACCTCCAAGTCCCCTCCAGTGTTTGCTGTGAATTTCAATAGCATATGAAGTTTTTCCAGCTGGTCCCGCTCTCCGTTCTTCATTTTTGATGAATTCCCAATCAGTGCACTTTCCAATTTTGATGATGGCTCTTGTTAGCAGGATTGCTGTCTAGCTCCTCTAGGTATGCCCATGTCCCAGTGAGGCTGATATTCATGCACCTAGGTCCTGCCTACAGACCGTGATGCTCAGGGACTCCGTTCCAGTCAAGAGCCACAGCAAGCCAATCTATTAGGGCCTGGCCCCTTCAGTCATCAATTTCTTCTGGGAGCCCCTTGTCTCCTCTGGTGCAAAATGTAAATTGACCAATGGTAGCCCTAACTCTCCAGGGGTTTGAATGGCTAGAACATCTCGCCACACAACTCTAGAGGACAGACCACATGAGAAGCCCTGCATGGGCAAGAACCTACAAAGGGTCCCTGCAGGAGTAAATTGCTACATGCTCCACTTTGTGATGGCTGTGGCCCAATATTCAAAATGTCCCCTGTGGTATGCGGCAGGAAGTTTTAACACTGGTCCCTAAGCTCCAAACTCCTCTGGACCAGTGCTCAATGGGAAGATGTTGCCCTAGGGAGGCCTCTCATGTGAAAGTGCTGCTTCAGTCCCCTGCTCTGATGTGTTAGCTGTAGCACAATTCTGCTGCACCATGACTCCTCATTCACCAACCTTGGCAGCCATCCTCACCAGCTGCTCCTCAGGAGCTCCGGCACCCTAGAGGCCAGTTCCCTTACACCTGCCATTAATGTCATCAGATGTTGAGGGGACACTGCTGCTCTCTCTAGCCTCACAACATCCAGGCTACTTATCCTTCTAGTGCGTGGTGAAGGGGGCCAGAAACTCGACCGTGGACCCCATTGTACTCACTATTTTGCTTTGTCAGTCTCACAGTTCTGCATCTCTACCACGCAGGTCAGTTTCCCTGTTCTCTAGTCCTGGGGTTATCTTGGAATGGATTCGCAGTCAACGGTCCGAAGCCCAGTCCACCACCTTGTTCACCATTGTCCAGTGCAGTTCCCACTATGTGGAAGCAAATAGGGACAGACTCAAAGTCTGCCATCTGCCCAATTGATGAATACTGTAGAAGATGTTGGAGGACCGGCGCTGCCAGCTTGAGGCCCCTTAGCTATGCCTTTGTTGATGGCAAACCACGCTCTTAGAAATGGCATTTTTTCTGACATCCATCTTTTGATCCCTCAACTAAAAAGAACCTTCCCACAAAAATTATTTGAAGGGTATTCTAAGGCAGAGCTGCTATAAACAATCTGTGAGTGAAACATTGACTGATTCCCTCCCATACCTGCTCACAGAACCTAATGTCTGGTAATCTGATGTTTGGCATTTCAGGACAGATAGGATGTGCATTTTTAAAGTGAAAGCTCTGCACAACCTTGGTTTTTCTAATAATGACTTGAGGCTTGTTTTATTACCCATAATGTTGTTTACAGTTTTCAAAGCAGGGTTTTTACAGACTCTTCATAAGATCTCACTGAAAAAAGAGGATTGAAAAACTTAAATTCGATAATGCAGATCAGGAAGAATCAAGCAGTCTCAGCGAGAGTTGATGGTTGCTTATCTCTTCTAAACTTTACGTCCTGTTTGGGTTTTAAATCTTCAGTCATCTAAGAAATGAGTTTAAAAAGAATGCTCTGACAGTTAGGGCTTGGCTAGCAACCCAAAAATACCTTGATTTAGTTTTTTAATACTCATGCCGGACACTGTCGCAAGGATAATAATCGAGGTGCTGAAAATATATATTTTTTAAATGAGGCCACATTCTGTGTTTTGTGGAGTAATTTTGATATAAATAGGTTGAAAACTAAGCCATATGTTTTTAAATCTGTTTTGAAAGGTCATGCACAAAATATTGCAATAGTGCTGTGTACCATACAAATATACTCCTCCCAAGCAGCCCCCTAATAAACTGGGAGTACAATGGGTATTTTTAATCTAATTGCCCTCAGAACTGTCTAAAATAAGATTACTGGAAGTTTAGGAAGCCGGGCTATGTAGGTGGGCATTGCATCTTATTTTAAAATGTATTTTGCCTTTTCCCTAATTTCTGCTTACAACTTCATTTCGTTTATTCTGCCTGCTCCTTCCAAGTATATTTTCATTCTCATATTATGGTGAAGATAGTGTTTAAAGTGGCCTGGGGGAACATTGAAATTAACACAATTTACAGACTTTTCAGCCAACAAAGCACTCAAGTTGTTCTCACAGCAGATGTTGCTACAGAGACCTTGAAGCTTCAGAGAAAATCCCTTAATAGATTTACACTATCCTCAGAGGTTTTTACTTAAGAAAGCAACATTTATGATAATATCATCAAAAACATTATCAATATAAATTTTGAAATTACTTCACACTGCACAGTAGCAAGCACCCTCCTGGCAGCAAGGAAATAATATTGACAGGGAGTATCCTCAATTTCATCACTTGGATATCTATTTTCTAGATTAGCAATTTTGACCGTCCAAATCTCATTTAGATATTCTCTGAAAATATGCATACTTTTCATTCTTTTACAAAGGCATTTTGAAGTTTGTGAAGTAGTACTCCAATAGTGCTCTTTTACATACTCCTACATGTCTTTGTGAATTGGCCCCAAAACATCTTAAATGGAAATATTCCTACCTCCACCCATTTGCCCCAAAAGTGCAGAAGAATTATTAGTGCATCTCCTCTTCCGTACTGTCCCTGCTCCACTGAGCTCCTCCTCTGCTCCTAATCTTACCTTTGGTCAAGAGACCTGTAGGTGGCACTGTGTGACTCAGAGTTGACTCCTTTCTGCTTTGGAAGTAATGTGCTGGAGCCACATTCAAACACCACCCATGCAGGCTGATGCTATTTCCTTTATTTCTGCGCCTTCAGACATGAATCTGAAGATCCACTACTTCTAACATCTCTTTTTTGAAGAGATTTTCTCCAAATTTTAATGTGCATGTTACGTCTCCCCCTAAAATTACAAGTTTGAGATGTGCATCAGAAGGCTGTTTGCCAGTCCTGCTCCAAGTCGAAGTCAGGAGTGCAGACATACTCCCACTCCAGAAGTAGTTCCCAACGCATATCTTCCTTGCGGTTAAAGTTTTTGTATATGTTGAAGAAAAACATAAGAAGTCCAAGCATGACTTGATCCCTTCCAGACATTCTTGTTCTCCATTAAAATAAAAGAAACAAGGGTGTCAGTGTGCATCCAGGTATTGCTCCTGTTACACAGAGGAGCCAATTCCATCCTTGGGTAAGATGCATCCCTAATGCTTCGGCCTTTCTGGTATACTACAGCCCATCAGAGCCTTTCAAGAGGCCATGCTGTGCCTCTTTGCCATGTTTCCTGATCCCTCTGGCACAACTTTGGGTCCCACGGATTCTCATTGACCCCTGGTTGGATAGTGAGCCTATGGGTTCACAATCTGGGTCTTTTGAACTCACTTCAGGTTCTGTACTGGTGTCAGGACTGGTACAGATACACACACCAGCCCCTCAAGTGTTGCTTCGAGCACCAACCTGGTGTAGGAACCACAATCCATCATGGTGATCGACTCCGAGTCGGCTTTGTCTCACCCTCAACTGAGCCCACATCCAGATCTTGATGTACTGTAGCCAATTGTGAATCCATCAGACTCACAAACGATTACACTTCTGTGCACCAGTTTTTTGATTCAGACTCTGATCAGAGCCAGCCATATGGAGGCAAAAATGATGGGGATGGGGGAAGAGTTTGCCTCATTCAACTCATACAACTGGTACTTGGACCTACAGGATGCAGGTGGGCTGAGCACCTCACCCTACACTGGGTTGGTTTCCCCTCCTATGCCAGCAACAGAAAAAAGTACTTCCTTTATCACTGTGATAGAGGGAGCTGCTGAGATACTTGATCTCCACTTCCCCACTATGGAGATAATGATGAATGTGTCAATTGTGGTCCTGCAGCCTGGACATACTCTGACCAAACCTATTTTGCCCTCCAATGAATCCATTTCTGACACTCAGTTACTTGGGCTAATCCATGGCCTGCCCACCACTTAACCAATAAGTCTACAGCCCCCATGGACCTGCTGCCCACAACCCAGATTTGTTAACTCTGTATCATACCCTAGAAAGTATGATGGTACAGCATTAGAGTGAACCCTAACACATTCCCAGGCACTCCTCAGACACAGAGTCTCTAAATGGGTGGATATATTTTGTAAATATATAGTCCCCTCTGCCAGCCTTACCTAGAAGTTGGTTAATGCACGCTATCTGGTTGGTCTCTACCCCCACACACTGTGGGACATGGTGGGTGAGATTGTACCTGCAGACTCTGATGACTTAAGAGCTTTCTTGGTCCAAACCATTTTGAATGTTCGGAATGCGGCAAAGTTTGTCATCCTTTCAGGTCTTGACACCACAGATTGTCGGGGTAGGGCTATGGAAACCAGAGTGGTACTTCAATGCCATAATTGGATGTGGTCCACTGGCTTCTCTGGCGATATCAAGGTATTCTTAATGGACATGTTTTAATGGACTTTGCCCCGCAGCACTTTAAGGAGAGCCGAGCCACAGCATGCTCTGAAAGCCTTTAAGGTCCAGTCCAGCAAATCCCACAACAATTTTGCCATTTCGGGCATCTGCCATGGGGCAAAGCATATTGCTGAGGGCCCAGAAGACAGTGACCTGGTCATCAGGTGCCACATTCATTCCAATCCTCTACTCCTTTGGCCTCAATCGCAAAACCCCTTTAGTACATCCTTAGAGGCACACAACCATCATGTAAGTGGCAGCCACTTTCTGCAGGGTTGGCAGCGTCTTACATCCAACAGACTGGTCCTGCAGAGTGTCTAACAGGGGGATACGTCCTTCTCTTTTTTACCCACTGGGCCTACCCCATACATCCAACCTCCTTTCAGAAGACCATATGTCTGTTTTGTGCCAGGAAGTGAAGGCTCATTTGCCAAAAGAGAGGATGCTGGCTTTGAAAACGGGACACAAGTGCTATTCTCTCTACTTCCTTGTACCAAAGAAGGATAGATGTCTCCATCCTGTAGCAGATCTTCACCCACTCAACACCTTATTGCACAGGACAAATTCAAAAGAGACATCAAAGGAGGTCAACTGCTGTCACTCAGTCTCCACCCATGGAGGTGCAGGTTGCGCAGGATCACGTTAAGACCCTGCCTTGCTGCTGTGACAGAAGTTTCTTCCACAGTGGCAGCCTGAACAGATGATGAATGCTCAAGCCTAGAAACTCTGGGTACCACAAATTCCTGGTCAGGAAAAAAATCTTGAAAGTGCGGTGTCCAGGAGAGCTCCGATGAAAGTCAGCCTCTGCAAAGGAGTAAGGTGTGACTTCAGCGGGATGACTGGGAACCACAATGATCTCAACTGGTTTGCCGTTTTCAGGAGGTAGTCTGTGACTAATTGTGGTGATCCCACCTTCAAGAGCCTGTCGTTGAGGCAGGGGAAGATTGGTACCCCTAACCTTCAAAGGTGGACAGCAATCACCACCAGTCTATCTATGTGAAAGATTAAGGGGCGCTAGTAAAACTGTGAGGGAGCACCACAAAAGGAAAATTCTCATGGCCCACCCTGAACTGCAGTTAGTATCTGTGGGGCTGCAGGACGATGGTCTGAAATTAATTGACCAGACTGTTCAGTGCCACCATCCAGGGTCCCGGGATTCAGGGCAAATAGAACACATCATTTTGGCAGACATACGCACTTCATTGAAATCTGTGTATGCAGAGTGCAAGGACAAGCTTGTCGCCTGGTGTAGTACCTGCTATTTGAGTCCCATTACAGGCAAAACTGGCAGATGTGTTTTTGTTTATTTTTGGTCCAGCAAGGTCTTGCTTTGTAAAAAGTTAATGGTTAATTGGCAGCCCTTTCGGCCTTTTCACATTTGCTGGACCAACTGTCCTTGTTCAAATCACCAGTTGTGAGGCATTAAACCTGGTTCTCACATTTTTTAACGTGTACTTCTTTTGAACCAATGCAGTTTTGTCCATATGATCTACTCGCCATAAGAATGATCTTTCCGATTGCCATAATATCCACATGTCGATGAGTGAATTTTAGGCTTTTTCGGTCCAGCCTCCCTATACCACCTTTTTTTCCAGGCAAAGTGATGTTAAAGACTTAAGCTAAATTCCTCCCAAAGGTGGCAACACCTTTTCATGATGGACAAGCCATCACCTTTCTGACATTCTTAGCTCCACCTCACCCCTCGAAAGAGGAAGATGGTTTAAATTTTATTAACCCCAAGAGGGCACTCTGCTTTTACACTGATTGCACCAAGGAACCTGGGTGGACAAAGAAGAGCAAGGGGTAAAATAAATGGGCCATATCTCATTGAATAGTCCTCTGCATCAAAATCTGCTACACATTGCCTAAGAAGCAACCTCTAGAAGGTCTAAATGCCAAATTCACCAGGGCTGCTAACTTTGTGTTGTGCCTGTCCTGGATATCTGTCAGGCTACATGGACATCAGTGCACACATTCACAAAGCACTACTGACTCAGCTGATCATTCTTGCAGACATTTTTAGTCTGAGTTTTTTTGCAGACTCAGTCTTGGGAAGTACTGCTTTGGTATCTATTCACAGGGTGAGGAATCAGCGGTTAAAAGTATTCATGAGAAGAAATAGTTACTTATCGGTGGTAACGCTCCTTCTGGTGGCTACTATATCTCACTGCAGAATACTCACCTCCCATTTCTGTGGTATGGTCTCTCAAATCTAAAAAACAAAATCCCAGTTTGGGAATCTGCATACTGGTACACAGGCTCATTCAATTTGCCAGTGGGTTCCCAGTCTTAGGGTGCCAACAGGTTCATGGAAGAAACTTATGTCAACTCACACGGGTGGCACTTATACATTATCTATTGTAATTCTTAACTTGTAATATCATAGAGAAGATTGGAAATCATTTCATAGTTTTGAGATGAGGGAAGTGAGAGCTTTGGATGTTTTTGAGAGAGTGAGTAAAAATGCTTAATGCTTACTTGTTTATTTTTTTCAGTATCTTGCTTTTACCCAAAATGCTGCCTATAAATTATATTAGCCTTGTGATAACTCTTCACAAATTAACAGAATGCTTTTGAAAATATTTGCCCAGAAAATATTATTGAAGATGAAGGCAATTCTAGGGACATCAAACCGATAATCACCAGATATGTTAGACCAAGCAGGGGTGGATTGTAGCACTGTGGATACAGAGGGCATAACTAAAACACATTTAACACCCGTCTGAATTTGAACCTTAGTGGAGCACTCTACATATGCAGTGAAGGTATTTCACAACAAAACTATGTTGATAACTGTTGGGCGTTTGAAGCCCTCAAAGGACAGTTTTTCTCAACTTGCTCTAGGTGTTTTCCAATATGTGGCTGATACGAACTTGCCTGTTCCTTGTAAATTCTTGAGGTAACCACTGTCTCTGGGAAAGATCTCTTGACAAGTTTATAAAAAGGCCTAAAGGCTACAGATTGCAGAGTAAAAACATAAAAATATAAGGTGAAAACTAAATGAGACATCAGCAAAAGTGAAATAACAGTTTTAAAGATTAAGCATGAATGGGCTCCTTTGCTTGGTGTTATACAATTGAACACAATGGTCTTTTTATATCTATCAACATTTACCCTTGAAAAGAAAGAGAATAGTTAGACTAAAGAGTAGTCAGGCATGAGAATGAGACTTGAATCCAGTGATAACGAGGCTGTACACACTCCAATTTAATTTGTTTCAGTTGTATTTTATTGCATTTTTTGTAATACATCAAGGGACTCAGCTTCACAGTAAACATTCGTTCAGCAGCCAAAGGGTCTGCTTGTTAATGAGTTGTGAATGCCCTAGTTTAATTTTTGAGGTATTATATTAAGTAATGCACAATCAACTGCTGTAAATAGATAAGTGTATGTTCAGAGAATGAATTGAGTATCTTATGCATAACGTAGGTTTTTTCAATGCTTTGATCCACTTCTGGTCATGTCGATAAGGGTAAAAGGTTTTTTGTGATTGTCTTTTATTCGGGAGACCATCTTTGATAGATCATAGGATTTATGGTCATGGATAAGTAACTTGCTCTTTCAGATAAGTGTAAAAGGACTGTTTTGGACATGATTATAAATTCTGTGAGGACAAGTTCATTTGATTTTAAAGCCATTACAGTTTTCTCAAACTGTATTAGTATTTCATTTTTAAAGCAGGATTGAAACTGCATTACTTATGGATTCCCTGTGCATTAGCCATATTTATATCAAGTATTTGTTGCTTCTTGTTGGTAATGTGCTTCACAGGAAATGGAACAAATTCAGAGGTACAATCAAAGGCTCATTGAGGATTTAAAGAACAAACAGACTCAGGAAAGAGCAAGACTGCCTAAAATCCAGCGAAGTGAAGCCAAGACACGTATGGCCATGTTTAAGAAGAGCTTAAGAATAAACTCCTCTGGATCTCCTGAGCAAGACCAAGAAAAGATTGAGCAGGTATATACTACTTAGCCTAATATTATCATTTATTGCTATGTAATGAAATGTTATGATAAACATGGATAAGCAACGCCTTTTTATTTCAGCCATATAAATTACCAAGATGTGGGAGAAAGTCAATTTAAATACAGTTTTTTTATTTTATTTCTCTGTGGTTTACTATTGGAATACCCCTGCTTTATGTATTTGAAATTAGAGGAATTGCAAATGCTTTGAATGTATTATCAGAAAAGTCAATAAGGAAGACTTTTCCAGGTGATAGCCTCAAACAGTAGAACAGGAGGTTGTACTGCTTTTTCCTGTATATTTAGGGCCTGGCTCTCAAAGGTAAACTTAAACTTTTGTGTACGTTTGTTTTGGAAATCACAAACTCCGATTTAATACTAAGTTTATGACTTTTACTTACTTTACTTTTACTTTATATTCTTTATTTCGGATTAATTCAAAATCCACAGAAGCACACATTAGAACAATAATTATTTGGACCTAGGAAACAGCTTAAGCTTAAAATGAATATTACCCAAAATATATAATTTTATGCTATAAAGCTATTTTAAAAACATTTTTTAAAAATATGTAAGAAACATCAACATTCTGCATTCAAATTTATCTTAGCCCAGACAGCGTTTGATAACCCAACTGAAATAAATTGAATTAAAACAATTAAAATCAATGATAAATATATCAAAAGTGTTGTGAGTCCAGAATAAAATATTATGCAACATACAGATAATTAGTCATCCCCAGCTCCTTAACCGCACTAATGTTTTTTCCGAAGTCTAATTGCACCTGCCAAAAAGCTAGCCACATTGTGACAAACTATAGGATAGGGGATTGCAGCCTTTGTAAGTAAATCAAGGCAGGTTTTACCTACCAATTTTTTTTTGCCCTTAGCAGAGGTAAAATATAACACAGTCTCAAGGTGCAGTAATGATCACAAAAAAAGATAAAGTGCATTGTGTCCTGAGTTGAGAAGTTATCACAAGAACATGGACTCTGATTATCCATGTTTTAATGGGCCTGCGGTTCTGCTAAAAGTCAGTGTAAAAGGTCTAATCTAAAACGTGTTAGTAAAAAACGGTGAGGAGAAGAGGTCACTACTCGAAGATGGGGGGGGCTCCATACTTGGCCTAACGGTAGGTTGTTGCAACTCCTCTTCTCTCTCAGTTTTGGCTCTTACATAAATTGCCTTTTGATCCAAGTGACACATTTGTTTCTAGATTTGCTCAGGTGCCTCAAAAAATAGTGAATAACCTAATATCTCTAGGAAATCTTTAATATAATGAAACCATGGAATATCGAGGCCTTTATCAAGGGCAAGACAATCTCCAATAATAGCCTGGTTCAATTGCAGTTTGTGGATTCACCAGACTTTGAACCATCTGGCTATAGGGATAAGAGCCAACTTGTCTGAGATGTAATCCAGGCCCAGTTCTTTTTGTGCTACAAAGGTGGAAGCCAACTGCAGGAAACAGTCTTCTTGCAAAAGCATTCTTAACTCTCTGTATCTCACCACAGTCCTTGTAGAACCATAACCCACTTCCATAGCTCACTATCGCCATGCATTTGGCTGGGTAAGCTTTCATCATTGCCTGTGCCGGTCTATCCCCCTGCCTACCTGCAAAGTCAAAAATAGAGGCCACTGACCTGGCCAACAAGTTTATCTTGAACTTTTCTGGGCACAGATTCCTCGCTCATCAAAGATAACCCCTAAATATGGAAAAGTGGAGACCCTCGTCATCTCCAGACCACCCCCAAAAACTCTCTTGTAGGGCTTATTAGAATTCCCAATTACCATAGTATGAGACTTAGAGTAGTTTACGGCCATATGAAAGGCCATGAATTCAGTGAAAGAGTCCAGAGGTCTTTGGAGTCCCACAGTGGTTCTGGTTAGCAGAATGGTGTCATCTGCATACACCAATGCCGGTATTAACAGCATCCCTACCTGGGGTATATCCTTTGTGGCAGTAAATAGAGCCGGACACAAATTATTGATATGTAAAGTAAACAACAATGGTCCTCACTACAACCCTGCCTCACTCCTTTTTTTTATTGCCACTGGCAGGGACCCTTCATGATTGACTCTGACTGCAGCTGTTAGATCCTGATGAAGGTCGTGCAAGTAACTAACAGTGCTACGATCCAACCCATATCAATTAACATTGACCCTAACTCTGCTCTATTGATGCAATTGAAGGCTGATGGCAAATCCAAGAAGGATAGGTATATTTGCTCTATTTTGCCCACTGTATATTTTCCCATGATCAAGTGCAGGTTCAGGCATTGGTCAAGGGTCTCCCCCCCACCCACTTCCCAAAACCCATACTGAAAATAGGAGATCACATTCCTTTGTTCTCCCCAATCTGGTAACCTAGCCAAGATTACCCTATCCAAAATCTTGACAGACAAATCAAAAAGCGAAATCGGCCTGTAACATCTTGGGTCCGAGCTAACTACTTTTTTTTAAACACCGGAATGATGATAGAGCATCCCCATGACAGACGAGGACCTGTCCTCCATGCTGCATTAAATACTCTAGTTAGGATCTTTATCCAAAGCTGGGTGTCATGGTAAAATAGATCAGCAGGTACCCAATCAGGCCCGGGGCCTTGTTCTTAGACATAGCTACAAATGGCAGCCCCAGTCTCTTCTTCCGTAAAGCAGGCAGCAGCATCCGTCCTAGACATATTCAACGGTACAGAAATCATACTCTCCGAGGCGTTGCTGTAAATTCCTGAAAAATACTTTACCCACCCTTATGCTGGAATGGTGCAGTTATAACCCTATTAGCCTCATCTGAAAAAACAGTGGTTAATAATCCCACAAAATGTAGCACTAGTGCTTAAATTAAGGTGATTCGCCAGATGTTCCCAGGCTTGTACCCTGATCTTTTTCATACAGGCTTGGGTAGCTAGCTTGTACACCTTCTGCCTTCTTACTATTAGCAACCTATCTCTAGGAGCATCCCTTAACGCTGCTTTCAGCTAATGAAGGGCCTTAGAGCAATTAGAATCAAACCATCTCTCACCTGTGGGTTGACCATGACTCCCAGTAGCCCTAAGGTTGCTATTAATGTGCTTGCAGATTCTACCAAAAGCTATTCATAATTTCCCGCATCATTCAAACACAATACAAATCCTGAGTCACATATGATATACAGGGAATTTAGGAAGGAATCATGAGGAACATTACTCCATTTTAGTCTGTGGCCCTGATCATGTGGGCTAATCTCTTCATTAGAAGGGCCTCTATCTGCTGTCATGGTCTGTTGGGTTCCCCAGTCCATAAAATGGGTAAAGGATTATGATCACTAAGTGTGGACCACTGTAGATCAGAACTAGAGACAAACTGAACCAAGAAGGCTGAAACAAATATATAATCCATAATCGTATTGCCCCCTCTTCCATTAAAGGTTGGGGCTGTAAACCCTTCCATATCCTCTCTATTATGTGGCAAGTTAAAGTCTGCCAAAGCTTCCTCCAAAAAGCTGCCCTCTACTGAGTGCTCAAAATGGTTATCCTGCTCACAGCCACCGGTGAGGGTACGTTCAGTTCCAGAGCAACTGAGGGGACATAGGTGTGAATTAAAATCGCCCAGTCAGAGGACTGTAGAACAGAACAAACAGTACCTAAATGTTCGGTGGAGAATGTCCGATCGTGTGAATCATAAAAGTTTAGTTTCAAAATGCTCGGGAGACCCTCAAAAATCAAATTTGACTGCCAGCAAGTTCCTAATATCGTGTGCGATCTGGGACGGGGTATACCTTATGCCTAGTGATATCAATAGGAGCAAACCACCCTTAGCTCTTCCGTCCCAGGTAGGTTCAGCTAGAAGCTTCGATTCCGAGGTCTCCTGCAAGCCGAAGACATCAAAGTCTTTCATATTTTCGAGCCAGGCTTGTTACTCTCTCTTACTACCCAACCTGTCTGTGTTCCAGCTGCATATTTTAAGAAGAGGTATTTGCTTATCCCGAGCCTCAACCTGAGACTTAACTACACTCTGAGGAAGGTCTCTGTGGTCCATTCTGAATCCGTCATTGCATTCCAGATCACCCAATGGCTGAAATCTGTCATGAGTTCCAGTGTCACTAATGGCCCGCTGTTATAAGGACTGTTCTCCCCCCAGTATGGTGAAGGACATTATTAGGAACCCTTGACATTTGCACCCAGATTGGAGGATTAAAAAAAGCCTAATAGGAGTACTTTGATGCCCGGCCCACTCACCCCACTCTACTGATTTGCGGGAGATCAGTCACCTGACTATATCCGGCTGTCTAAAATTCAGCACAATACCGGGATCAGGCTAGCATTGAAAGCAATTTCTTCCCTCTATCAAGCAAAGGTAGTGCCAGTGTTCACAGTCAACACCACTGCCAAGTGATACTGCAACAAGCAGAAAGGGGTGGGTTCATGGACCCTTTAGTAGGAGGTGGCTTGAACACCAGGGCATTTCCCTGGTGGTTCAACATTTGGCGGGATCTCTGAACACCAGAGTGGACAAACTCAGCCAACAATGCTTGGTCGATCACGAATGACGTCTCCATCCAGAGGTGGCGCAAGGTCTCTTTCAGCAGTGGGGAGAGCCTTGGTTAGATCTGTTTGCTTCTGCAGAGAACACGCAATGTCAGCAGTATTGCGCGTTGGCGTTTCCATAGTGGCAAACGCTCTGTGACTCTCAGTCTCGAGTGGAACTCAGGCCTCCTGTTGTACGCCTTTCCCCCATACCATTCTACCCAGAGTTCTCAAGAAGACCAAGAATGACCAGACCCAAGTAATCCTTATGGCTCTGGACTGGGCATGAAGAGTCTGGTAGCAACCACCTGAGGGTTTGCATTCTCATTGGAGCTAAAGCTGCGACCACTGCGTTAGCATGCAGAGTTCCACGCATTGACATCTGTCTGGCGGTAAGGTGGCCATCTCTGCACACGTTTACCAAACACTACTGCCAGGTCAGTCGGGTCCATAGGGATTGCCACTTTGCCCTTTCGGTCCTGCAGGACTTTCTAGTATGATCTTAGTTCACAGACCATCCTTCGGGGATGGTATTGCTTGGGAATCTATTCTAAGGTAAGGAATCTGCATTTAGCTGCCTCTGTCAGATGGATAAGTTACTTACCTTCGGTAACACCTTATCTGGTAGAAGCAATATCTACTTGCAGATTCCTTACCCACCCACCTTTCCTTCCCACTCTGTGAACTAATTTCTAGGGACAGGGACTCAGTTTCAGGGCCCTAGTTTTGACGCACCATGGGCTGTGTTCTTCATGGCTCTGCTCTTCTGCCGTGGAGAGTCATGAAAAGAAACTGATGTCTGCGCGCCGCCTGCATAGGACCCTCAATGTTGTATCTGGCACGGACGTGGAGCGGATCGATGCCATCTAATGGCATGCATGGGTACTGCTTGAGGAAAATCTCCGGATCCAGACTGACTCTGGGGGGGAATTGCCTAGGGGAATCTGCAACTAGTTATTGTCTCTACCAGATAAGGCTTACTGAAGATAAGTAACTTTTCCCTTTATTAGGTTTGTTAGGAAATGGTGGGTCTTCTACAGTTGTAGATATCCAGGAGAAGTCCTTAGTCGAAGTTTTTTGAATCCCATAAAATTTTGAACTATATTCTATGCATGGGAGGGGAACTATGGAAAGAGATTTCAAACTATAGTTCAAAGAATATTTTGACTCTTGCCCTATCGATTTAGTAGTCCAAGTGTGTAAACGTGATATGGAAATTAAAATCCTCCTTATCGACCAATATTTTTAAACAAGATGAGATTGATTTTTTTTTGCCTGCTGTATTCCATTATGTTTACATTTACTACTGATTTATGCAGCTAAAACCAATGTTGGACTTCACATCGAGATTTTTCACTCGATTTCACACATGACAGCAGGTATATAGAATTGACAGACATTCCTCCCAATCACACTTTGAATCATTTTTGGCACCCTCATTTCCGTAATATTTTCTGAAAGCTGGTTTAGGTTCCTATCGGTCCACACTCTGTCACATCGGCAGTTGACATTACTCGTGTTTAATTCACACAAGCAGTCTTCATGGAGACCCGGAGACCACCTGGTGGTGTCCAGATACCCCGTGATGACACAGCAGGAATTCAGCTAAGACCAATAACCCTGCACTTACACACACACACACACACACACAAATGGCTACAGAAGGTGTGGATACATGCTTGTGATGAGAAATTGAAGGAGTAATGCATGAGTTCGTTTTTCACAGAATGCTTAGCAATGGGACTGCCCTTCAGGCCAACCTATGGTTGAGGAGGTCTCTGAAGAGGGAAGGCCTGAGGCAACTACAGTGCCATGTGGAAAGCTAAAGTAGAATGGTATGATACATTCCTGTTACCTTGTAGCTCTTCTTTGGAAGTACAAGGGGTTGCTCGTATTGCATTGCAAAGGCGTCCTTGATGCATTGGCCAGTAAGTGGACTGCTAGTTTTTTTTATCCACACTTGAGTCTTGTATTCCTTTTGGATTTGATTATATAATGGTAGTTTACTTGTCACCATAGTAACTAATTTGCATTCCATCGTCTTTTTCATTGTAGTTTGCAGTTCAAGAGGACAAGAGGCAGAAAAATGAAAGGTTGGCTCAGCACCAAAAGCATGAAAATCAAATGAGGGATCTGCAGCCGCAATGTGATGGCAACATCAAGGAACTACAACAACTACAGGTAGAGCAATCAATGACTTCTTAACAGCTGATTCAGCCAGCAGTCAAAGCAGCCCTAGTGGAGCACAGCCCTCCCTGTATAAAATGAGCACAATCTCTGCTTCATGATAAGTGAAACTGCTTTTTTTAGGTTTTCATTTATTTTAACAGCAACCAGGTATTTTTGTGTGACAAAAGCATTCACTTACAAACATTTGACACCAGAAGCATGTTTTACATAATATCTAAACATCATAATTCACATATGTCCATCATAAGGTAACAGCTTCAATACGTAACCACTTCTCAACCGTAATTATGCAGCAACTGAAAATAAATGTATATCTTTTTACAATTATTGACTTGCTCTATAAAGACCTACTGATAAACCACATAATTGGGTGTAGACTGCAGTATCAGATCGTGTAGTTGCGACTCCTGATGTAGAGACATACAATCTATAATTGCAGAACTTTGCCTGGCATCTTCACCCCAGTCCCCCAGCACCAACCTTCCTTAGGGCCAGATGTACAAAAATGCAGTTTTGCATTTCTTAAATAGCGACTTCATTGAAATGGAAAATGCTATGTACAAATATACCGATTTCCTAATAGCGATTTCTACAAAGTAGGTATTAAGCAATCCCATTGCATTTGAATCAGTGGACCAGTTTTGCATTTCCTAAATAGCAATCTATTATTAAGAAATCCCTATTTAGAAAATGCAAAACCAGTGATAGCTACGGGAAAGAGACCCCTCCTGGTGCACCCCAAAAACAGTGGTGCACCTGTAGAGCACACACATGCATAAGGGTCATGTGTGTGCTCAATTGCCTTTTTAAAAAAAAAAAAAAAAAAGGACCTTAGGGTGCTTTTTTTTAAATTTCACCTGGCTGCCACCGACTTGAATTCAGTGGTAATTGCATCTCTAAAATGCCCAAGCCGCCTTTTGGAAATGCATGGTAGATCAGAATAGGAAATTTATATAGGAAATCCTTATTTGCATTTCCTATTCTGGGAAAGGCAAATTGCAATTTCTTAAAGGGCTTTGTACATTAGAAAAGCCTTCTTTCAATTTCTTAACAGCCCGAAAGACCGATTCGGACCATTAAGAAGCGCAAACAGGCTTTGTACATCTGGCCCTTAGTTGTTTGAAACAGGGCACGGCTACTAAAGTAAATACATCTGATTGTGCTGTGCCGCATATCATGGACACTGATAACGCTCAGTGCGGTATTTTACATGTACTCTTATCACAGCTACTGGTGACAGTGAAGCGTTGGCTCAGCCTGACCACTTCAGCTTATCTTTGCTTGGTTACTAGACCTCAGGTGGCGTTTGTAGGAGCACAGAAATTAATTGTGGGAAGTCATCCCCAGCTTATCTATCCCACCTAGAAATGTCTTCATGATGTGTGCTGCGTTTTGGAAAGTCACCTCATGTCATTTGTTATGGCTGGCAGCTTGCATGGTGCAATCTGATAGTGTTCAGCAGGGTCTTAAGTTGGTGCATGGCAAGTGTGAAACACTGGTAAGGATTGTGGGGGCTTTCCGTTCCTCACCTGTGCCATCACAGACCAGGATCTTATTTATGCAAATCAGTCTTTGGTTCTCCCCAGTAGGACACCTAGTCCAAACTGCCAACCTGAGTCCCATCTAAATGAGAATATAGGTGTCCCAGGACAATTGCAGCATTAGTTGCCTCATCAGTGAAGGGTCTATAGCAGAAAATACTCGACAGACACATCATGATATAGCACTTGGCACAGCAAGTTCGGTAGATCAAAAGTGATGAATGGAAGTACTTCAGCCAGTACAACTATGATGTCTGGGTTCAAAAAGGCCCAAACATGTGATTGCTCTCATTAAGAAGAAGCATGGCCTACCAGTTCGGGCTGGACAAGCTTGCCTGCCCCATCAGAAGCTTGGAATAGCCAAATCCACGTTGGTCTTGCCAACCATCCTGTAAGGAATTGTTCACCTAGAATTAACAGGCCATGCTCCTTCTAAAGGAGAGCAGCCCACGTGTTTGGGCCTTTCTGAGCTTTATCAGTGCAGTGCTTCTGGTGATCTTAGCTCTTTATTCGATTTGTTCACTGCACTTCGGTCGTATTGTCTCATTTTACTTTTACAACCCTGTACTTGAATAAGTTGGCACAGAACTTTACAAATGAAACAGCTGTAGCACGTGTGGAATTTGGATCTTGTGATGCCTGGACATGTGAATTTTCACAGATTACAATAATTTTCTCTTTTGTCAGCAGACATCATCGTTCTCTTTTGCACATACTTCTACCACACCCAAAGTTATTTCACCTTCTATTCTGAAATCAATGTAATTGTTTCTTTCATTCACCTGTAATTATTGTAAGCTTGCTTGGACCGGGAGATCCTTGTACTCACGGCTAATCACATAGAGAGGGAAAGATCCCTTTAGTTGTGTGAAACGTTTTCTTCCCCCAGAACGTGATTGACTGGCAGTGTTCTACTCTCTTATGGTCTGGGTGAACTCAGTTGTCAGGGCACAGAGGCCAAAGTGCTTGTCATGTGCGACACACCAATGGTGAAAGTGGTGGATCTGTTAGAGGAAACAGTTTTGCCTCTAGGTAGAAACTGTCTGCCTCTAGGTTGATTAGAATATGAGCCTAGTCCAGGTAAAGCATTGCTCTCTCTTAGCAAAGACTGCCTGGAGGTGGACCCCGGGATGCTTGCTGTGCTGTTGTTTGCTATTAAGGGTGACAACAATAATAGCCTGCCCGAGCATCTCCCTGAAATGCACGACGACCAGAGCCAATGTTGGAGCTGCACCTCAAATAAGTATTATGATCACTGCAGGGGTTGATTTCAGCGTATTTGTGCTCCTTCTTGACCAGAGCAATGGAACTCTGCACAGCACACCTCAAACTCTTGTAGGAGATGGCTGCTGGTGAGAGTTTTCACAGCCTGCGGAGGGCATAAGTAAGGTTTCAAGGATTAAAAAGATATTAAGTAGAAAAAGTAGCAGAAAGGGCTTGTTTCATGTCATACAGAGGAAAGTCAAAATATTCTACGGGGTGAAAACAGATTTCTGTTAACTATTCCGAGTGCGCTCAAAGCCTTGTTTACCAAAGCTGGGCCACCTGAGTAAACCTTACCAGACGCACTGTCTAACCTAACCTTACACTATAACCGGGCATTCAGAAATGAAGAAGTGATGCCTCAGAAAGCACACTTTCACATCGATGCTGGGTTCCAGGTCATCTTCCATATCCCAGGTGTTTACAATTGCATCCACTGCACAAGAGAAGCCCCTTTTTACCAGGCTAATGCAGAAGATTGCCAGTCCATTTCGCCGCAGTTAATTGGGTGCAATACAAATTCTGCACTGTGAATACTAAAGGTTCGAAGTTGTGATCAAAGAGCAGTAATAGTAAAGTTGTCTTTTTTTAACAATAACTAATCCCACTTCACACACAACTTCAACTAATTTCTAGTCTAATATGCAAGAGCAGCTTCCACTTGAGATCTTTCACAAACCTGTATTGTGTTGTAAATGCAACACAATAGAGATAACAAGCAGTATAACAGCGTGACTCATGGTGGCCGAGTAATCGAGGCATAAGACTGGCATGTTAGTCTTTGCTCTGTTTTCCTAGGCCCAAGAAAGAAACATCGTTTGTCTTGTTAACCATTAACATATTGCTTTGTGATCACTTAAGATGGCTGTTACAATCATGAATGTTGGGCTTTGGTCTTTCTGGCAGTTCCTATGGTAGATCTTTTGCTGGAGTTACGTATACGTTGGGTCCCATATACAGCATGATAGCAGGTGATAGGTTGGCAGTGAGACTCCCAAGGCCTGTATTTCTACAAAGTAGGCAAATTAAGGAGCAGCTGGGCAACCTTTGGTGAGAGTGTCGGGCATGGATAAAGAGAAGCATTTGACAAGAGGTCAAAAAAGGTGTTGTGGCGGGTGGTTAAAGCCAGAGTGAGAGTGGAAAGGGAAATACTTGGATCCTATGGTGAAGCAATGGAGGAGGACTGTATGCCTGTTTTGAGAGAGTGTATAAGCAGATATGCAGCCTGGGGTGGTAAAGGGAAGGAGTGGTAAGCTAAATAATGTGGAAGAGTGGAGGCCAGGTTGTTGTAGCATTTGACAGAAGAATAGAAGTAGGAGGGTGGAGGGGAAGGAAGTTTTGAGTATATGGTGTGGAAGAGTAGGAGGCAAGCGTGGACCTCATGGTGAAGGGGTGGAGAAGATGGGGCATGCAGCCAACTTGTGGGGATAAATTATAGGTTAATGGGGTATGGAGCCCCTGGAGAGAAATTAGAGCGTTTAAGGGGTTGGAAGCTGTGTCATGACTGAGTGGAAGGAAAGGGTGAAGAAGCCTATGGACGGAGTGAGTAGGTGATAGTGAGTTGCAGAAGAAGAAACAAAACAATTGGTCTTATCATGAAATAGGTGATATTTCATGATAAGACCATGGTATGTTTTCACACCCTGGATGAAGTCTGCTTTATTCAGGGTTGTTTTTAAACTCGGCTCAGCGAAAAGTGCTCTTAAATCTAGTGAAAGGTCTCACTTGACATCCCCTTCCGAAGTCTAGCTATCTTGCTGTTCTTGCAAATCTTTTAAATCCTCACTGGTCCTTATGTGTTTGTTTCTAACTGCATGTCAACACAGTTTAATACATAATTGTCTCATATACAAGAAACAGAAGGAATACAGGCTGCCTTTGATATGGTTGACCATGACGCCCTAACTCAAAGACTCCATGAAGCCCGCATACAAGGGATTGCTCTCGACTGGATTACTTCCTATCTTTAAAAAAGAGCAAATATCATCCACTCGCCCCCCTTCTCATCCGAACCCTACCTCACAAAAGCAGGGGTCCCCCAAGGGTCAATCATCTCACCTTTGCTTTTCAACATCTACATGATATCTTTACCAGAACTGATCAATGATTTCCATCTCACATGCTACAACTATGCAGATGACACACAAATACTACTTAAATTAGAAGACCCCAAAACATTGAAAACTCACAAATCTTCAGTTGCCCCAGAGCCGTTGATCAGTGGATGACCTGGAGCCATCTCAAACTAAAATACCTCCAAAACAGAAATACTCATATGTGGTGACTGGAAAATTTATGACCCTCTGTGCGTCTGGCCTGACGATCTCGGACCACCTCCTCAATTATCCAAGGAAGTTAAAAACCTAGGAATCACCATGGATTCCAAGTTAACTATGAATGCTCAAGTAGACAAATTAGCACGCACAAGCTTCATCACCTTAAAAACTTTACGACGCATCTTCCCCCACCTCGGATTTCCACACAAGGTGCAAGCTACCATCTCACTTGTACTATCCAAACTGGATTATGCCAATAGCCTCTACCATGGATCATCTCTATCTGTTATGAAAAAACTACAACGTATCCAGAATTCCACAGCCAGGCTACTACTGCATCTAAAGCCGCAAGCCCACATCTCCCCTGCCTTGAGAGCACTACACTGGTTACCCGTTGCCAGAAGATGCACTTTCAAGCTGCTTTGTATCACCCACAAAGCTATACATGGAACAGGACCGCTTTTTTATCAGAAAGAAAATGACCAAATACATCCAAGAAAGAACCCTCCGCTCAAGACTGGCACCCCGCCTTAGAACACCACCATACAAGAAAAAGACTATAGGTGGTACATCCTTCTCCGTCCAAGCAGCCAAACTATGGAATTCATTACCCCCAAGTATAAGAGCCACAGATAACTTTCTTGTCTTCAGAAAACTACTCAAGAGTTGGCTCTTTCCTTCATAACCACCTTTTTCAAACAACTATGAACTGCATATGCCTATGTGGATAAATATTTTTTTCAGATTATATGTATATTTCTATTTATTTATAGTTTCTTTGGAAAATATGTATTGCTACTATGTCATAACAATAAAATACACACACACTCTTTAAACCTGTCTGACTAAGTATTTTTTACCCATGATTCTAATTATGTATTGTATGTGCATATGTGTGTGTGTGTGTATATATATATATATATATGTATATATTTATATGCATGTGTATATGTTGTTTCTGTGCTTGGCATGTTCGTGGATCATTGCATGGCTCCTGTTTTTTTTTTTTTGGGTTGTTATACTAGATATCTATGAATTCCTGCTCTCATCTTATCACACTTATCTACTCATCACTCTTATGTCATGTCTCTATCAAACTATCCTCCATTCTCACTCTGACTCATCCCAAATCCCTTCTACCACTTTCATCTCCTAAATATCTCTGCCTAAGCTCTTCCCTCCACATCTAACTCACCAAACCTCACTCTACCTCTGTGACCTCCCACACAACCCTACTAAATTCTCCTGCATTCATCTCACCCTGCTACTATGCTCTCCCTAACCCTTCCACATACTCTTCCCCCTCCACCCCCCTTTACTCATCCCAAGCCTTTGGGTTGAGTAAATGAAGGATATACTCCCAATTAACACCTCTGGATTTTAGTTCCTCCTCCACCCCTCCAATACTCCAGTCTAACTAACAAACTCTCATATCCGCGGCTCAAATTAACTCATAATAACACTAAAACTGTACTCATTATTTAACGATACTAATCCATCACTAATTCTTGTTGGTTTCCGGAGTAGCGTGCTACTCATCGAAAAGCGCTTCGACGCCTCATCAGGGGTAGTAAGCGCTATATAAATATGATTACAATTACAATATAAATACGTTAATGTATTGTTTGCCCTCTTCGACAAGGTGCAATATCCCATGACCACCACCTGGGGGCGATAAAGGCATTTGGACACCTTCTTGCAGACTTTACTGTACAATTTTGTGTGGGTTCCTTCCTGAATCTCTTTTCCCTCTAGTTTATGACTTGGACAGCAGATACTTACACATCTGGGATATTGGTTCACTACCCGAAGCCCTTGGATGTTAAAACGTTCAAATGAAATTCAATGTATTAATTGAAACTCTTCTACCATTTGTTTTAACTTGTCTGTTCTGTGTTTCGGAGTCCAGTGTCCCTTTGTGAGGACCAAGTTGGTTTGTTCTTACCATTGATGAGCACATTTTTAAAGTAAGGGAATAATGGTGTGCAGGCAAGGACATTTTTCAAGCAAGGCAAGAATGTTGCCAAGCCGCGCTTGAGGCATTTTATCACCAGTCCAGCTTCAATTAAGCATTTCGGTTGTTAAACATCATCATTAAATAGATCAGTGATGCTATTGTGTTTAACTAATTGTTCCATAGCAAGACCTTGTTCTTCTAGAAGCCAAAATAAGTTCTCCCTGCAATTTTTATTTTTGACTTTAAATTGGCAGGAAGGATCTAAGTGTCTGATTAACCTCCTTAGTTGAGCACTTGCCATTCAGCTGGTCCCTCCCTGATCACTGGGTGCATTGTTCTAAGATTCCCAATTACTGGGCACAGTTCACATAGGCAGCTTACATGAGAGCCATAGACCAAAGTATTCTCCATATACCTTTCACGCATGATTGGAAAATCTGGGACATAGTGGATCATTGTCCATGCCATTGCAATGGATATCACTGCAGTGCTTGTTCTGCTGGTTAAATGAACCTGTGATTTGGTCTCCTTCCCTGTACTTATGGTCATAGAGTTAAAACATTGCCAGGGACTGCTGTCACAGCGGTTCCTGACGATACTTTTTGGAGTTTGGCGCGCAGCTTCATCAAGCATGGCTGAGCCATATGGCAAACTGTTTCTTTTGCATTGTCAAAAAGAAAATCTCAAAGCAAGATTTTCTTTTTGATAATAAAAGACAATGCTCCCCTCGCTATGGGAGTCCTCTCCTATAGCGAGGTGAGCATTTTGTATTTTTCACTGCCCCTTAAACCCAGTTTTTTTAATTTTCTGGTGGTGACAGGCAGTGAAACTGGCCTCTAAGTCTTCCCATCTAAATCACTTGGGCGTTATTAGAAGTCAGTCTCCGGCCTTTACTCTGTTAGGCCGTCAGAGGGGGTTAAGCACTGCAGAGTCGGGAGTAGTCTCGGCCATGATTAAAGCAAAGATCTGCCTGCATTTACATCGGCCCACGGATCCTAATCTTGGCGATACAGAAACTCAGTCGCAAAAAGCAATGTAGCATCCATGCCACCAAGATATAAATCAGGCCCTTTGTCTTAAAATAAAACAGGGAGCCAATATGTCCGTTAGAAACTTTGTTGGTTTCACAGACAGTGTCACAGGCTCAAGGGCCTTAAACCTAAAACATGCTACCAATTGCACACCAGTCAAATGGCACGGTTTACGCATTTAGCGCAGCGCTGTCACAGAGCACCAGTACCTGACCTCCTTTCAAGTTACAAGAGCCTATCCTTTTCTAGAGTTCTGCTGGTCCCGCCCTTCTGTGATGGGAAGGCTGCGCAAGGAGTGATGTATAAGATGAGCATGAAGGTCTGAGCGATCCAGGTAACTCCAGAGGCAGAGCGCACAGTTGAAACAAAGCTGCCTCTTAAGCAAAGCATTCCAAATTCGTATTAAAAACTAATCTTGTCCATTTAGGAAGTCTTTAAATTTGCCTCTAAACACAGATGCACCATAGTGGAACATCTGTAGTGTATAGAATAAATCACACTCATAAAATGTAAACTGTAAAGGTATTCCAGGGTGCATGCATGTTGGTATAAAACATAACTTGAACCTAATAATTGTCTTGGTTTTAGAATGAAAAATGCCACCTGCTGATTGAACACGAAACCCAGAAGCTCAAGGAGCTGGATGATGAGCATTGCCAGGAATTGAAGGAATGGAGAGAGAAACTGAGACCGAGAAAGAAGGTAGCACAAACAACTGGAAATCAAGACGATTTGTCAGATACTAGAAAAAAGTCAATGGACTTTATTTCAAATGCTATTCAGTTATCTGTCTCTCTCTCTCTCTCTCATATCTCAGTGTATTCCTGTTTATCAACGCAAGTTTTTGTTTGATTGGTCTTATATAGCACCTTGACTAATGCGCTTTCCTTCATTATATGACCGCGGTGTACTTGAGTTTGGAGTGATGTAGGTAAACAATAGCACAGTCAGCTCGGCCAGCAGGTGAAATGTACCTCGTGAAGCCTACTGCTGCAGCGAGTCCCGGTTACTTAAGAGTACAGATCCGTCACTTTCAAAGCATGGAAGACACAAACACTTCTTCAGGGAAGTGAGCTTTAACCCTTTCAGTGCCCAGCTCTTTACACACATCAGTGCTACTGTTAGTATGAGGCTGCCTAAAGACCTCCGCCTGTTTTGATTACATCCATCCAAAGATGTTAGCAGTATGCAGGAATGTGTATTGTTATTCTGTCAAATGCGAATATTATTACCTTCTTTCAGCGAAACTGGTCAGTAATTCATTGCAGCTATCATAAATACATAAATCATGTAATCCTAACATTAGAAATTCTGCCCTGAATGTACTGAGTTTGGCAATACCAAGTGCGTGTGGGTTTTCATAGGAATTGTGATCTGCACAGAGCACTAATGTAGTATTTCGACATATTAGTTAATTGTAGTTGAAACATTGTTTTTATGGTCATTTTGGTTGTTTGAAACCGCAGGAATGTAGGGAAATACAGGCAAATAAAATTTTCAGAATATTCACTTCTGAACCAAATCGAATGGTTTTCCACCATGATAACTTGCAGGAGATTGGCATTTTTTTTTTCTTTCTTGAAGTTGTTAAAAAACGTAAGCTATGCATATATATGTTCGATGGCATGTGTAGCTGCAGATAAACATGCTGTGCACTGTTCCTGCCATCTAGTGTTGGGCTCGGAGTGTTACAAGTTGTTTTTCTTCGAAGAAGTCTTTTCGAGTCACGGGACCGAGTGACTCCTCCTTTTCGGCTCCATTGCTCATGGGCATCGACTCCATCTTAGATTGTTTTCTTTCCGCTTGTACATACTCCTGTTAGGTGTGGACATGTGCAGGTCGTTTTTCTTCAAAGAAGTGTTTATAGTCACAAGTTATAGTGACTCCAGTTACTGTTAATGCGCATTGGCATTGATTCCATTGTTGATTGTTTTTTCTCCGCTCCGGTTTAGACGTCTCCTTTTGAGCTCTGGTTCGAAGCCACGTGATGTTCACGCTGAGCCTGCTCAGATCCTTTCTTACTCGCAGAACAATTTCAAAGCCCTGTATGGGGCCTAGCCCCTCCGGGGCTCCATCCATTGCTCGGCACAAGAGAATGTACACATAATGGAATGGACTCCTTTCAGATACTGTCTGAAGTGGCAAGTGAAGAACTGGATGACAGATGTGTAACCTCTGTCTGTCCTTGGACCATCAGGACAGACCGGATTCCTGCTCAGTGAGGCCTGCCTTCAGGAACAAGAAACTTAAGCGTTGATGGCCCGCCACCCATCAAAGTCAATGGTGTCCACCTCCGAAGAAGGCTAGAGTACCAACATCTCTCCTCCACCCCTTAACACTACTCAGAAGCTGAGCATCTCCTTGGTGGAGGCTGAGCATCGAGCTCACAGGCCAGTCAATGTAGCTTCCGGTCCACCACTGCCACAATCCCAGGTTGAGCACCGAACTACAGAGTTGGAGTTTGTGAGAAAGTAACCTCTTTCTAGCCTTGTTACCCCCACTTTTGGCCTGTTTGTGAGTGTAAGTCAGGGTGTTTTCACTGTCTCACTGGGATCCTGCTAGCCAGGGCCCAGTGCTCATAGTGAAAACCCTATGTTTTCAGTATGTTTGTTATGTGTCACTGGGACCCTGCTAGTCAGGACCCCAGTGCTCATAAGTTTGTGACCTATAGGTATGTGTTCCCTGTGTGATGCCTAACTCTCTCACTGAGGCTCTGCTAATCAGAACCTAAGTGGTTATGCTCTCTCTTTACAAATTGTCACTAACAGGCTAGTGACCAATTTCACCAATTTACATTGGCATACTGGAACACCCTTATAGTTCCCTAGTATATGGTACTGAGGTACCCAGGGTATTGGGGTTCCAGGAGATCCCTATGGGCTGCAGCATTTCTTTTGCCACCCATAGGGAGCTCTGACAATTCTTACACAGGCCTGCCACTGCAGCCTGAGTGAAATAACATCCACGTTATTTCACAGCCATTTTACACTGCACTTAAGTAACTTATAAGTCATCTATATGTCTACTCTTTCCCTGGTAAAGCTTGGGTGCTAAGTTAATTAGTGTGTGGGCACCCTGGCACTAGCCAAGGTGCCCCCACATTGTTCAGGGCCAATTCCCCGGACTTTGTGAGTGCAGTGACACCATTACACGCGTGCACTACATATAGGTCACTACCTCTGTGTAGCTTCACAATGGTAACTCCGAATATGGCCATGTAACGTGTCTATGATCATGGAATTGCCCCCTCTATGCCATCCTGGCATTGTTGGTACAATCCCATGATCCCACGGGTCTGTAGCACAGACCCGGGTACTGACAAACTGCCTTTTCGGGGGCTTCACTGCAGCTGCTGCTACTGCCAACCCCTCAGACAGGTTTCTGCCCTCCTGGGGTCCAGCCAGGCTTGGCCCGGGAAGGCAGAACAAAGGACTTCCTCAGAGAGAGGGTGTTACACCCTCTCCCTTTGGAAAATGGTGTGAAGGCAGGGGAGGAGTAGCCTCCCCCAGCCTCTGGAAATGCTTTTATGGGCACACATGGTGCCCATTTCTGCATAAGCCAGTCTACACCGGTTCAGGGACCCCTCAGCCCTGCTCTGGTGCAAAACTGGACAAAGGAAAGGGGAGTGACCACTCCCCTGACCTGCACCTCCCCTGGGAGGTGCCCAGAGCTCCTCCAGTGTGCTCCAGACCTCTGCCATCTTGGAAACAGAGGTGCTGCTGGCACACTGGACTGCTCTGAGTGGCCAGTGCCAGCAGGCGACGTCAGAGACTCCTTCTGATAGGCTCCTTCAGGTGTTGCTAGCCTATCTTCTCTCCTAAGTAGCCAAACCCTCTTTTCTGGCTATTTAGGGTCTCTGCTTTGGGGAATTCCTTAGATAACGAATGCAAGAGCTCATCAGAGTTCCTCTGCATCTCTCTCTTCACCTTCTGCCAAGGAATCGACTGCTGACCGCGCTGGAAGCCTGCAAAACTGCAACAAAGTAGCGAAGACCACTACTGCAACTCTGTAACGCTGATCCTGCCACCTTCTCGACTGCTTTCCTGGTGGTGCATGCTGTGTGGGTAGTCTGCCTCCTCTCTGCACTAGAAGCTCCGAAGAAATCTCCTGTGGGTCGACGGAATCGTCCCCCTGCAACCGCAGGCACCAAAGAACTGCATCACCGGTACCCTGGGTCTCCTCTCAGCACGACGAGCGAGGTCCCTTGAATCCAGCAACTCTGTCCAAGTGACTCCCACAGTCCAGTGACTCTTCAGTCCAAGTTTGGTGCAGGTAAGTCCTTGCCTCCCCACGCCAGACTGCATTGCTGGGAACCACAACTTTTGCAGCTACTCTGGCCTCTGTGCACTTCCAGTGGAAATCCTTTGTGCACAGCCAAGCCTGGTTCCACGGCACTCTAACCTGCATTGCACGACCTCCTGAGTTGTCTTCCGGCGACGTGGGACTCCTTTGTGTAACTTCAGGTGAGCACCATTTCACTCCTCTTTGTAGTGCCTGTTCCGGCACTTTTGCGGATGCTGCCTGCTTCTGAGAGGGCTCCTCGTCCTGCTGGGTGCCCCTTCTGTCCCCGGACACAATTGGCGACATCCTGGTCCCTCCTGGGCCACAGCAGCATCCGAAAACCGTAAACGCACGACTTGCAGCTAGCAAGGCTTGTTTGCAGTCTTTCTCCAGGAAAACACTTCTGCACAACTCTTCACAGCGTGGGGCATCCATCCTCCAAAGGGGAAGTCTCTAGCCCTTGTCGTTCTTGCAGAATCTTCAGCTTCTACTGTCCAGTAGCAGCTTCTTTGCACCCACAGCTGGCATTTCCTGGGCATCTGCCCATCTCCGACTTACTTGTGACTTTTGGACTTGGTCCCCTTGTTCCACAGGTACCCTCGTTTGGAAATCCATCATTGTTGCATTGCTGATTTGTGTCTTTCCTGCAGAATTCCCCTATCACGACTTCTGTGCTCTTTGGGGAACGTTAGTGCACTTTGCACTCACTTTTCAGGGTCTTGGGGTGGGCTATTTTTCTAACCCTCACTGTTTTCTTACAGTCCCAGCGACCCTCTACAAGGTCACATAGGTTTGGGGTCCATTCGTGGTTCGCATTCCACTTTTGGAGTATATGGTTTGTGTTGCCCCTATTCCTATGTGTCCCATTGCATCCTATTGTAACTATACATTGTTTGCACTGTTTTCTAATACTATACTGCATATTTTTGGTATTGTGTACATATATCTTGTGTATATTTGCTATCCTCATACTGAGGGTACTCACTGAGATACTTTGGGATATTGTCATAAAAATAAAGTACCTCTATTTTTAGTATATCGGTGTATTGTGTTTTCTTATGATATTGTGCATATGACACTAGTGGTACTGTAGGAGCTTCACTCGTCTCCTAGTTCAGCTTAAGCTGCTCTGCTAAGCTACCATTATCTATCAGCCTAAGCTGCTAGACACCCTATACACTAATAAGGGATAACTGGGCCTGGTGCAAGGTGTAAGTACCCCTTGGTACTCACTACAAGCCAGTCCTGCCTCCTACAGAGTTCATGTGTGCTCAACTCTTGGCATTGAAGCATCCAGCCATTCAACTTCATCTAGGTCTTTGGTTCCAGCATTATAGACACCCACAAGGCCACTCTCGGAGTCCAGGCCTTTGGATCCGAAAAACGGCTCGGTGACTGCAGGCCAACAGACATCCTGAGCTCTGAGTAAGTTGACGTACAGGGGTACATCCACTTCCGAGGATCAGCCTATCCTCCAGCACCTTGAGGAGGAACTCAGTGCCAGGCAACAGCATATACATATTCATCCTGAGACTGGTTGAATTCCAGCTAAGCCCGCTCCTTAGGCAGAGGACACTGTTCCTCCAAAGAGAAAATTGACTTTAGAAGAGGCAGTAAATCTACCACGGAGCTGGGAGAACCTTTTTACCATGTTCACCACAATAGGGTTGTCTTCTGGACGAACCCCAGGTTCCTTCCTAAGGTGATCCGTAGTATCTACCTTAATCAAACTATAGAACTGCCTGCTTTCTTCTCACTTCCACAGTCAATAGCAGAACAAGCTCTTCATACCTTAGATGGCAAAAGAACACTTATGTATTATATTGACAGCACAAACTTCTTCTGAACGACACAACCGTTTTTTGTTTCTTTCTCCACATCACATAAAGGCTGTGCTCTGGGCAAAGCAGGACTAACATGCTGGTTGATCAAACATTTACAAACATGTTATGCCAAATCAAAAAGTCCTTTGCTTATTTCTTCCAGACTCCCCTCCACTTGCATAAAAGGAGGCACTATAGTTTACTTTGGTAATATTTCTATAGCTGACATCTGTAAAGCAGCTACTTGGCCTACTCCCCGCACTTTTACTAAACATAACTGTGTGGATGTTTTAGCATGCCAACAAGCTAGAGTTCGCCAGGCTGCTTTAGGCACATTTTTCCAGTCTTTTGCAACATCCTCAGGCTAGCCACCCCTATATGGGAGTACTGATTTACAGTCTATGCTCAGCGTGTGTATCTACAGCTACCAATGCCATGAATGGAAAATGTTTACCCTGTAGGCATCTGTGACATGTAGTGCCTACTGTCCTCCCTAGAAGCCTATGGATGTTACAGACACTTATCTTTTGCATATATTATTCTTTCACATTGTCATCTTTTCTGTACCTCTATGATCCATCTACATCCTCAGCCTTTGGGCGGAAAGAATATCTAACAATGGAGTAGATGCCCATGCATATTATGAGGAATGAGTGGAGTTACTATAGCTTGTGACTCGAAATCTTCTTCATAAGAAAAACAACTTCATAAAAAAACAACAGGGTAAAATTTTACATATCTATCTACATCTATATATACATATGGTCGATGGCATGTGTAGCTGCAGATACACATGCTGTGCACTATCCTGCCATCTAGTGTTGGGCTTGGAGTGTTACAAGTTGTTTTTCTTCAAAGAAGTCTTTTCGAGTCACGAGACCGAGGGACTCCTCCCTTTCGGCTCCATTGCGCATGGGCGTTGACTCCATCTTAGATTGTTTTCTTTCCGCCATCAGGTTCGGACGTGTTCCTCTTCGCTCCGTATTTAGATTAGGAAAAGTTAGTTAGTTATCAGAAAATTCGACGGTTTTGTTCGCGCTCGGTACCGATTTAGTGTTAGCACATCGACACCGAAGAAAGAAGCGCTCCGGCGGGCTTCGGGGCTTCCACTCTCCAGCGGGGCCTGGTCCGCCCGACCGCATCCATCTTCAAACCTCATGGACCGGACCCCCTTCCGCTTCTGCCCCAACTGCCACGCAAAGTATCCTTATACAGACCAACACTTGGTCTGTAATCTGTGTTTGTCTCCAGAACACAAAGAGGATACTTGCAAGGCTTGTCAGGCATTTCGATCCAAGAAAACACTACGAGATCGAAGAGCTCGAAGACTCCAGATGGCGTCAATACCGACCGAGCAGATCGACGTCGAGGAAGAGGAGAGATTCTCCATTCGAGATTCGGACTCGGACGAGTCCGAAAGTGAGCAGCCGAAGACGCAGCAACAAACTGTAAGTAAACCAGCCCCGGCAGACTCACTCAAAAATAATAAAGGCCAAGGGGATGCCACCGCCAACAGGCCATGGCTTAAACCGAAAACACGGTGACCAAACATCGGCACCGAAAAAGGCCTCCCAGCAGCCGAAGACATCCGACTCCGGTCGAGATACCGGCTCCGAACAATCTCGGCACCGAGAGTTCGGCACCCCAAAAGTCAAGAAGGTTTCCTCGGAGCTGAAAAAGACTGTACAAAAAGCTTTGGTGCCGAAACATGCAGCCTCGGAGCCAAAACCAGGCTCCTATACAGAAGAGCAAGGCCTTTCAAGTCAGTTGCAAGGGCACAGATTTGAACAAGAACTGGGAATGGGAGAGCCTGACCATACCCAGAGGAGGCTGCACATACAAAAGGACATGGGGAAAATCTAAACTCTTCCCCCAATAAAAATCAAGCGAAAGCTAGCTTTCCAGGAGACGGAAATGCAGCCAAAAGCGAAAGTGGCTAAAGACAAAACACCACCAAGGTTCTCGCCACAGAAATCTCCATCGCATTCGCCACACCTGTCCCCGGTAGCGACACCCCCAATGATGCAGTCGCCAACACACCCTGGGATGATGCAAGATGACCCGTATGCATGGGACTTGTATGATGCATCGGTCTCAGACAGTAGTCCCGATTGCTACCCGGCTAGGCTGTCACCACCTGAGGACAGCACTGCATATATGCAGGTGGTTTCAAGGGCAGCTGCATTTCATAATGTAGCAATGCATGCAGAGCCCATAGAGGAAGACTTTTTGTTTAACACATTGGCATCCACTCACAGCTCATACCAAAGTTTGCCAATGCTGCCAGGCATGTTAAAACATGCCAAACAAGTGTTCCAGGACCAGGTAAAAGGCAGAGCCATCACGCCTAGGGTGGAGAAGAAATATAAACCTCCCCCAACGGACCCTGTGTTTATCACACAACAATTAACTCCTGATTCGGTGGTAGTGGGAGCAGCCTGGAAGAGGGCGAACTCCCAATCCTCAGGGGACGCACCCCCGCCCGACAAAGAAAGTCGGAAATTTGATGCAGCAGGCAAGAGGGTGACAGCACAGGCAGCCAATCAGTGGCGGATTGCCAATTCCCAGGCTCTACTGGCTCGATACAACAGGGCACATTGGGATGAAAAGCTACATCTCGTTCAGCACCTTCCCAAGGAGTACCAAAAACGTGCCCAACAGGTTGTTGAGGAAGGACAAACTATCTCGAACAACCAAATAAGGTCGGCTATGGATTCAGCAGACACGGCGGCAAAGACAGTGAACACTGCAGTAACCATTCGTAGGCACGCATGGTTACGGAGCTCCGGTTTTAAGCCTGAAATCCAGCAGGCTGTGCTGAATATGCCGTTCAACCAAGAACAATTGTTTGGGCCGGAGGTGGATACGGCAATAGAAAAACAAAAAAAAAACACGGATACGGCCAAAGCCATGGGTGCACTCTACTCCCCACAGAGCAGAGGCACTTTTAGAAAGCTGCACTTTAGGGGGGGTTTTGTTCCCAAACCACAGAGCCTTCCACATCACAAGCCAGACCCACATATCAGGGCCAGTATCAAAGAGGAGGTTTTCGAGGAACATATAGGGGTGGACAGTTCCCAAAGACAGGAGGGAAATTCCAGAGCCCAAAAACTCCACAAAACAAACAGTGACTTCAATGTCACAAACCCCCACCACTCAACACCAGTGGGGGGTAGACTTACCGCATATTACCACAACTGGGAAAACATAACTACGGACGCATGGGTCCTAGCCATTATCCAACATGGTTAATGCATAGAATTCGTAACAATGTCTTGTAGTAGGTTTTCTAGCTTGTTTAATGACCTCCATACATTCTTGTGTAAGGTCTAAATGTCCAAATTCTAAGACTTCAGGAGTCAGATTGCTAGATTGAGCGATGCTGGATTCGGGTGCCTGATCGGTTGTTTGTGTTGAGTTAACAGATCTGGTCTGTTTGGTAGTTTGATATGAGGTACTACTGACAGGTCTAGCAGTGTTGTGTACCATGGCTGGCGAGCCCAGGTTGGTGCTATGAGTATCAGTTTGAGTCTGTTTTGACTCAATTTGTTTACCAGATAAGGAAGGAGTGGGAGAGGGGGAAAAGCGTAAGCAAATATCCCTGACCAACTCATCCATAACGCATTGCCCTTGGACTGAGGGTGTGGATACCTGGACGCGAAGTCTTGGCATTTTGCGTTTTCTTTTGTTGCGAATAGGTCTATTTCTGGTGTTCCCCAGCGTAGAAGGTAAGCTTGTAGTACGTGGGGATGAATTTCCCATTCGTGTGTTTGTTGGTGAGCTCGACTGAGATTGTCGGCCAACTGGTTTTGAATCCCTGGGATGTATTGTGCTATTAGGCTAATGTGATTGTGAATCGCCCAATGCCAAATCTTTTGTGCTAAGAGACAGAGTTGTGATGAGTGTGTCCCTCCTTGTTTGTTTAGGTAATACATTGTTGTCATGTTGTCTGTTTGGACAAAATGTGTTTGTGGGCTATTAGTGGTTGAAATGCTTTCAATGCTAGAAACACTGCTAACTGTTCTAAATGATTTATATGCAGTTGTTTTTGCTGAACATCCTATTGTCCCTGTATACTGTGCTGGTTGAGGTGTGCTCCCCACCCCATCATGGAAGCATCTGTTGTGATTATGTATTGAGGCACTGGGTCTTGGAATGGCCGCCCTTGGTTTAAATGTATAGGATTCCACCATTGAAGCGAGAGGTGTGTCTGGCGGTCTATCAACACTAGATCCTGAAGTTGACCCTGTGCATGTGTCTATTGTGTTGCTAGGCACTGTTGTAAGGGCCGCATGTGTAGTCTTGCGTTTGGGACAATGGCTATGCATGAAGACATCATGCCTAGAAGTTTCATTACAAAACTCACTTGGTAGTGGTGGTTTGGGTACATGTTTAATATTACATTTTGGAATGCTTGTACTCTTTGTGGACTTGGAGTGGCAATCGCTTTTTGTGTGTCGAGTGTTGCTCCCAAGTATTGTTGTATTTGACACAGTTGTAGATGCGATTTTTGGTAGTTTAAAGAGAACCCTTGTTTGTGTAGGGTTTCAATGACGTATTGTGTGTGTAGAAGACACTCTTGTTGATTGCTGGTTTTTATTAACCAATCGTCCAAGTAAAGGAATACGTGCATGTGCTGTCTCCTGATGTGAGCGGCTACTACTGCAAGGCATTTTGTGAATACCCTTGGGGCTGTTGTTATCCCGAACGGTAACACTTTGAATTGGTAATGCACGCCTTGGATTACAAATCTTAAGTATTTCCTGTGGGAAGGTTGTATGGGTATGTGGAAATATGCATCCTTGAGATCTAATGTTGACATGTAGTCCTGTTTTTTGAGCAAGGGAATCACGTCTGAGGCACCCGAATCCAGCATCACTCAATCTAGCAATCTGACTCCTGAAGTCTTAGAATTTGGACATTTAGACCTTACACAAGAATGTATGGAGGTCATTAAACAAGCTAGAAAACCTACTACAAGACATTGTTATGCAAACAAATGGAAAAGATTTGTTTATTACTGCCATAATAATCAAATTCATCCACTACAGGCTTCCGCAAAAAACATTGTAAGCTACTTATTACACTTACAAAAATCTAAACTAGCATTTTCTTCTATTAAAATACATCTCACAGCAATATCTGCCTATCTGCAGATTACACATTCAACATCACTTTTTAGAATCCCAGTCATCAAAGCATTTATGGAGGGATTGAAAATAATCATACCCCCGAGAACGCCACCAGTCCCCTCGTGGAACCTCAATATTATATTAACACGACTCATGGGTCCACCATTCGCACCCATGCACTCTGGTGAGATGCAATACTTAACCTGGAAAGTAGCCTTCCTAATAGCTATCACATCTCTTAGAAGAGTAAGTGAAATACAAGCATTTACTATACAAGAACCCTTTATAAAAATACATAAACATAAAGTGGTTCTCCGTACAAATCCCAAATTCTTACCAATAGTTATATCACCGTTCCACCTAAACCAAACAGCGGAACTCCCAGTTTTTTTTCCACAACCAGACTCAGTAGCCGAAAGAGCCTTACATACGTTAGACATTAAAAGAGCACTAATGTATTACATTGATAGAACAAAACAGTTTCGCAAAACAAAACAATTGTTTGTAGCCTTCCAAAAACCTCATGCAGGAAATCCAATATCCAAACAAGGCATTGCCAGATGGATAGTGAAATGTATTCAGACCTGCTATATTAAAGCAAAAAGAGATCCACCTATTACGCCAAAGGCGCACTCCACTAGGAAGAAAGGCGCCACAGTGGCCTTTTTAGGAAATATGCCTATGACAGAAATCTGCAAGGCAGCCACATGGTCTACGCCTCATACATTCACAAAACATTACTGTGTAGAAGTGTTAACAACACAACAAGCCACAGTAGGACAGTCTGTATTACTAACATTGTTTCAGACAACTTCAACTCCTACAGGCTAAGCAACCACTTTTGGGGAGATAACTGCTTACTAGTCTATGCACAGCATGTGTATCTGCAGCTACACATGCCATTGAATGGAAAATGTCACTTACCCAGTGTACATCTGTTCGTGGCATGAGACGCTGCAGATTCACATGCGCCCTCCCGCCTCCCCGGGAGCCTGTAGCCGTTATAAGTTGAATGAAACTTGTAAATTTGTAAATATATACTATTTTATACACATTATGTACATACATAGTTACTCCATTGCATGGGCACCTTTACTATATACACAACTCCTACCTCACCCTCTGCGGGGAAAACAATCCAAGATGGAGTCGACGCCCATGTGCAATGGAGCCGAAAGGGAGGAGTCCCTTGGTCTCGTGACTCGAAAAGACTTCTTAGAAGAAAAACAACTTGTAACACTCGGAGCCCAACACTAGATGGCAGGATAATGCACAGCATGTGAATCTGCAGCGTCTCATGCCACGAACAGATGAACACTGGGTAAGTGACATTTTCCATATAGAGCAACAAAGAGTCATTATCTCTTGTAGCAGTGCATTTTTGTGGATCTAAAGTTCTAAACCAATTACAGGGCAGCAAAAGTTAATTTTTAAATTGGTCAATAGCTGAAATGTTAGCTTCGAGTGATCGTTCTTTAGAGATACGAAATGTCAAACTCATGCATTTTCCAAATTTTCGCACCCTAAGGAATCTGCCAAGGATTTTCTGAATATTGGCTAAATTTCACAAAAGGTGACAATTCCTTATTTAAATAGAAGTGTGTCAGTGTAAAGATGAAAACAAATATATGTTTGCATAGGCTACCAAACTATAAAAGATGCCTACAAGGTTTGAGTAGGTTTGTGGTGCCCAATGTTGTTGGTTGTAGATCTCCCTTAACTGGATTGGATGTCCACAAGACCTTGTCACTTCTGTTTATTCTTATTAAGTTTTCCAGTAACCTACAAGGACCTACAACAATAAGGGCAGACACAAAGGAGGTTTCAGTAAAGGAGCCTCCAACTCCAAACATGGACTTGATCACCAGCACTCATTTCCTCACCTTCCTCAAGAAGAGGAGCAAGCTCTCCTTCAGATGATTGTGGCCATAGCCCCCCCCCCCCACTCCCCCCTCACTTCACCACCAGGACTAGGGGGTTTGTTCCTTTTACTTCTTCCTGCCAATGTAGGGCAAGTCTCCCAGACCAATTTTAGACCTTAGGACTCTCAAACGCTCCATTGTGCCGAACACTTCTACATGCTACTGCTGCAGGAGGTCACACCTCAAATGCAACAATGAAATTATATGATGTTAGATCTCAAGGGTACATACTTCCACACACCCATCCGTCCTACTCATCAAGGCTACCTCCACTTCATGATAAGTGGTCATCTTTACCAGTTCAAGGTACTCCCTTTTGATGTGAACAAATCTCCAAATGTTTTCACAAAGTGCCTGGCAGTAGTAACTGCCCATCTAGGAAGGAGGGGTGTCCACGTTTTCTCCTACCTCGATTGTTCACTGAGCAATAGAGCAAGCAAGTAACAGTGACAAGCAAACCCCCAGGCTTACATTTCCCTTCTGTGCAGCCTTAAGTTTACAATAAATGCCTCTAAACCCCACTGGCAGTCACTTCATATTCAGCCCTTCCCAGGGGCAGTCCTATACTCAGTTGCATGCAAAGCCTACCTAAGCTACAGATGGTGCTAGTCTTCCAGCAGCTCTTTTTTTAACCAAATGGTCATCTCGCAGTCAGAACTGTTATTCGATAGCTGGGCAAGATGGATTTCTGTACCACCATTGTACCCCACACCTGGCTTCACATGTGCTCATTTCAATAGTTCCTCCTGACCCATTGGTCACAAGCAGAGGGTCAAAGGGAAGATAGAGTTTTGGTAAGCCCCAGCATCCTCTGCAGTGTGAAACAGTAGCAATCTGCTGCAGGGAAAGTCCTTCCTAAACCCCATTCCACAAGTAATCACCACCGATGCCTCTCAAGCCAGGTAGGTAGCACATCTGGAATACAGGACAATACAAGTTGTGTGGGCCACCCTCTCTTTAATATCACAAAAAATAGACATTTCACCATTGCATTCACCTTATGGTGGGTACCTTCCATGGGTGGACAACAACCTTACTGACCACCTCAGTAGGACACATCAACGAATCCGCAAGTGAGAACTGCACCGGCAGTTCTGCTCCGCTATTTCCAATGTTCGGGCATGCCACTCAGACCTTTTCGGCTCCCCCCACCAATCAAAAAACAAAATGCCCAAATTGTGCCTCCAAGTTTCCACACCCTCAGACCATGGGAAATGTACTATTGTTGAACTAGTGAAGGATCTTTGCTTACGCGTTTCTACCTCTCTTACACCTTCCATTTGTCATCTGAAAATGCATCAACCCTCTCAGTTTTTCATCCTAGTAACTCTCACCTCGGCTGTACAGCTGTGGTAAGGGGCACTAATCACGATTTACCATATGAAGCTCCTCAACAGGCTGGAACTTCTCACCAGGTGCCAAGGCCAAATCAAACATCTAGATCCTGAACAGCTCACTCTAGTTATCTGGCAACTGAGGTCCAAGAGTTTGGATACCTGTCTTCCACGAAAATGCATGGACATAATATGGGAGTTCCGAAGGCCTGCCTCAAGGAGTGAAGGAGAGTCACATCAGACAAGTGGATCTTCAACATATAAGCATGGATCTTGCATAGAACTCATAAAGATACGTCCAGGGGTCAAACAAAGAAAGAGGGCACACTCTAAAGAAGAGAGAAGTTGCCTAGAAAGTGAGCTGCAGAACATCCTAAAGAAAGGGGCTATAGAGAGAGTGCCAACTACAGGAATGAACCAAGGAAATTACTCAGCATCCTTGCTTGTCCCAAAGCATGACAAGTCGCTCAGACCAACCTTGGACCTCCCTTCTTTGAACAAATTCCTAAAAATACAAACATTCAAAATGTTCACCCTAAAAGAGATACTCCCACAACTATGGGAAAAGAACTACATGGCTACTACAGACTTGAAGGACACCTACCTACACATTCCTATCAACTACAATCACAAAAAATAGCTTCTGTTCGTCGTCAGCCAAAAACATTATAAATTCAGAGTGCACCTTTCGGGATCAATTCAGCACCAAAAGTATCCACAAAATGCGTGGCTACAGTGGCTGCCTATCTAAGAAGGAAGCAGATCCACATATATCCATATGTGAATGACCGGCTGATAAAAGCAAACTCCTTCCACAAATGTGAATAGAACATCAGAACTGTCATGGACACCCTCCACAGGCAAGGTTTCACAACCTAGAGAAATCATCCATGAAGCCAGCAAGAGGAAAGACTTTTCTGGGAGGAAGGATAAAAATAATGGAGGTGAAAGCGTTTCCCACCCTCAAGAGGGTTCAAGTGATCACAGCGCTACTGCAAAGGGCAGTCTCTCACAGTGAGGACTGTGGGAAAAATGATGGGAATGATGGCCTCCTGAAATCCCATTATACCATACCCCAGACTACAGATGACACCCCTCCAAGAGTGGATTAAGAACCAGTGGTCACGAGTGATGCCCAGGAAGTTGGGAGGATCTAGTTGTTGTAAAGGATAAAGTGCAAGAAGAGATGAAGAACGAATTACTTACCTTCGGTAACGCATTATCTGGTAGAGACTCTAGCTGTAGATTCCTTAGCTTAGAATTTCTAGGCATCAGCTTGGAATCTGGAATTTGTGCTGAGCAGTACCCTACGTGCACAGTCATGTGGCATAGTTCGGATCCACGTGGCATCATCGGTGTCGTTGTAGCCATCTGTGAAGTCATAGTCTCCTATAACAGCACCACCCTGGCGCGCATACGTCAGTTCTTTTACCCACAAACTTCCACGGCAGAAGCGCAGAGTCATGAATGGAACCAACACCTTATCTGTGCAAAAACTAGGGCCCTGAAAGGTATAAACCCTAACCCTATTTAGACATATCCGCAGAGTGGGGAAGCCTGTGTGGGTGTAAGGAATCTGCAGCTAGATCGAGTCTCTACCAGATAATGCGTTACCGAAGGTAAGTAACTTGTTCATCTGAAAGACTTCTGGCTGCAGATTCCTTACCTTAGAATAGATACCCAAGCCATAACCTCCTGGTGGTGGGGTGCGGATAGATCTTATTACACTAAAAAAATCTTCTGGAACCGAACAGGCAAAGTGTCCGTCTCTTCGGACCTGACTGTCCAAGCAGACTGTCCAAGGGATGCCCACTTTGCTGCCTGACAAATATCCAGGATTGGAACACCTCATGGTAGCGTAGTCGTAGCAGCCTTGCCCGTGGTGGAATGAACCTTCAGGCCCTCAGAAGTGGTTCATTAACCACTACTGCATGTCTTTTGCAGTTCCCTCCAAGATCTGAACTGTCGGTGAGATTCCCCTGATGCTGTGCCCACTGGAATTTCAGGTCCCACTGCAGAGCCCACATATGCCATCTGACATGTTTGACGAACAGGATGCGGGAGGCGATGAGTCCCAGCAGCCTCAGTCTGTCTCGCCGAAATCCAGGATAGAGGCCGAAACATCGGTATCATACCTTGAATATCCTGGACTCCCTGCTCAGGAGGATAAGCCCGAAACTGCACTGTGTCCAGAACAGTTCCGATGAAAGAGAGCCTCTGAGAGGGAGTCAGGTGTGATTTTGGCACGTTTATATTGAACCCCAGTGAATGCAAGAGGTTTGTCATAGTCAGAAGGTGGGTGACGAGAGCCTGGGGCGTAGAAGCCTTCAACAGCCAGTCGTCGAGGTAGGAGGAAGACTGAAATCCATAACCTGCGCAGATGAGTTGCTACCACCGCCATCATTTTTGTGAACACCCGAGAGGCACTGGTGAGACTGAAGAGGAGCAAAGTAAACTGAAAGTGCTAGTGGCCCACCTTGAACCGCAAGTAATGCCTGTGGGCAGGCAGTATAGGGAAGTGAGAATACGCATCCTGCAAAACAAGCGCTACCATCCAGACTCCTTGGTCTAGGGCAGACAAGACCTGAGCAAGAGTAAGCATCTTGAATTTCTCCTTTTTGAGGAAGAGATTAATGTCCCGTAAATCCAGAATAGGATCTCCCATCTTTAACAGCTTGTAAGAGAGTGTCCCGCACGTTCAGGGACCCGAGGCAGCACCTGTGCCACCGTATCCCATGAAGTATGGGAAAAATAGCCCAATATGCATGATGGGTTTACAGACCTCAATGCCAGGCTGGAGAAAGAAAGCATTTTCTTTCCAAGTTGATCCAGCTTCTTGGATTCCCTATCTGGGGGAGCGGAAGGGACGGCACCATGCGCAGTGGAGGCCTGGACCACCAAGCTGTCCGGGGTGGGGTGTTGGATGTGGAAACGAAGATCTTTAGGAGCTGGTCTGTGGTCGCGGCTGATTGTCTTATTTACGGGAGCACATGTGCTGGGTTTGGGCCAAGTCTCCATCTGGACATCAGTGAGGGCCTCATTAAAGGATAACAATGGTTCTGATGTGGAAACCCTCGTCTGAAGCACCTCAGTCAGGAGGTTAGTCCTGACTGGCACTTTGGGCAAATCTAGGTCCAGGACCTCAGTTGCCCTGCGCACCATAGCATATGAACCTACCTCCTCCGTAGCCACAGTAGGAGGTGAGAGTATGTCAGTATCTGGAGAAGTATCCAGTCCACTAGCTTCCCCTAGTTCCTCATACCAGTCCATATGCTCCAAACCATATTCTAAAGGGTCATGGAACCCCTCCTACTTCTCACCTGTACCTGGCTGATCAAAATAAGCCTCAGGCACTGATCTGGCCCCTGGCGGCACCGTCAAAGTCTGAATCTGCGCCGAATGACGTAGGTCCGGCTCCTGATCATCTGGAATGAGGATGGGGCTCACACCACTGGTGGGTGTCGGCACAGCAGGGAGCATTGACGTTGGGAACGATGACGGAGGAGGCCGATTGTTTGGACTTAATTTCGTTGCAGATCCGGTATCTGATTCATGAGTCCCCAACGGTGCCGAAGCCGCTAGTGTGGAATCAGATGAGGCCCCTGCCGACCCCACAGGGCCCAAAGGTGCGGAGGCAGGCCGCTCCAATACAAGGCGCATGGCTTAGTAAAACTCCTTGAGTTGAGTGGGGGTCATTCCAGCTCCTGGAAAGGGGGGGAGACTCGAAGTCGGCCCTGGCATTAGTTCTGCAGAACTGTGCCTGAGAACGTCTACGTTCCCGAGACACCTCGTCGGCCGAACTAAAAGGGCCGAGTAAAAGAAGGTGCTATCCAGCAAAATGGCACTGATGCTGTAATGCGGTTTAGGAACGCAAAACAGAAGACACCAAAGTAATCAGATACCTCACACACCTACTAAATGACAACCTCATGTAAGTCTCGCTAAAGGTACACCTAGCGGTAGTAACCTCAACAAGAGGAAACATAGGAAGAATCCTCTTAACTGCCCCAGTGATTAAAAGGTTACTAGAGGGGGCAAAGAGAACACCCAGGTCAGCAGTAGCACCAGCGTGTGACCTTAACCTGTTGCTGACACAACTAATTAAGGTGCCCTTTAAACCATTGCACGAGGCAGCGCTGCTGTTCCTGACCTTTAAAACTGCCTTCCTAATGGCAAACATCATTATGTAGGGTTAGCAAGCTGCAAGCCCTAACCACCCGTGAACTCTGTCATAATAGTTCCACGTGAATCAAACAATTCTTCTCCCAGCTTTTTTTCCAAAAACACAGGTCGAAAGAGCCCTACACTCCCTGGTTGTCTACAGAGCAGTAATTTACTACATGTAAATAATTAAAGAGAATTAAAGAAACCACTTCTTCATATGAAGCAAAGGATCATCAGTAACAAAGGGCACCATTGCAGGAGGGATAGTGCAACAATACAATGTTGCTACTAGGTAGCAGGCACACATTTGAAAGCAAGGCCTAGAGCACATTCCACAAGAAAAAAGGGGCTACTTTAGCTTTCTAGCAAACGTGCCGCTAAGCGACATGTGCATGGCAGTTAACTGGTCTTCAGTCCACACTTTCACGAAACACTATGGGCGTACAGTTGAGCAAAAAATGGGACAGAGGTGGTAGAGCACCTGTTTGCAAATTCAACCCTATTTTGACACCATCTCCAAGAGGAACCAGAGACACCTACAGAATCAATGCACTGAATGTGAATCCAGATAAGGTGCCATTCAGCAAAACACAATGGTTACCTACCAGACATTGGCCTGGTCTGTCCTTCTACTGTGGCTACAGAGGAAGAGGCTACATTTACAAGCTAGTGCGGAAGGGCGGCTGAGGTCCTGAACCATATGGCAGTCAAGACCAACATCTTCACAGAGGTGCTTCAACCCAGAGTAGTCTCTACAGAGCCTCTTCTCCCCTTTAATGAAGCTGTCACTAATGTCCTGCTTGGAGCCTGGGCCAAGCCCTGCTCCTCCGCACAGGGGGATGCCCACCACCACAGCTCCGCTACTGGGGATACAGCTTTCATCCACCACCTTGCCCATGAGAGCCTGGTCGTGCAGGCCTCTACGTCTAAGGTTAACCCTGATGTGTTACCTACCACACCACCTGATAAGGAATCCAGAGGCTAGACACCAGTGGTAAGAGGATTTTCTCTTCTATCAGAATTTCACTGCGGTCTTTGAAGGCTGCATGCATCTTAGGCTGGTATACCCATACAGTGTGCTCCCCACAGTCTTGGAGGAAACCAAGCCATTTCCGATGGCCAGTGTAGGAAGCTGGCCTGGTGTGTGGTGGGTACCTATGGTACTTAAACCTTATACCAGGCCCAGGTATCCCCTCTTAATGAATTTAGGCAGTGTCTAGAAGCCAGGCTCTATACCTAACTGTGGATGGGCACCCAAGGCTTATCTAGGAGATATGCAAAGCTCATGCAGTGCCACTGTAGTTACACAGCACTTACACACATGAAATAAAAAACTCAGTTGTACAAAAATAAAGGTACTTTATTTTTGGAACCAATCACCACAAATTACTAGACAGGTGACCCACCCTTATGAGGTAGGTAATACACTAAATATATACACTAGCAATCAGAAATAGGAATAGAAAAGGTTAGAAAACAGTGCAGTGATAACCAATAGTAACCCTAGAGGGAGCACAAACCATATACAAAAAAAAATGGAATGCGAACAAGGCACCCCCACCAAGGTAAGTCAAATGTGTAGAGGGGAGATGGGAGTACTAGAGAACCACAAAGGTAAGTAACACAATACCCCCCCAGCGACCAGGAATGCAGGAGTAAATCACTGGATTTTCCCCAACCACCCAAAAGGAGGAAAAGAAGTACAAGAAGACACTCTGAGAAGACTGTAAGAAAACCAGCAGTGGATTCCTGAAGAAAAGTCACAGTGGAGTCCAGGAGGAGTAGGAGGTACTACCCACCCAGCTGTGGGTGCAGGAGTTGGTTGACGGTTCTGAAGAACAGGTCAGCACTGCAGCCCCAGAGCTGGAGAAGAGTTCCAGATGAATGCAGAAGATGTCCTCCGCCGGAAGGGAGATTGCAGACTGGTGTCGGTGCAGGATTTCCACCAACAAGCCTTGGCAAAGGCAAATTCAGGGTTGGAGGAAAAGAGGTGCTGCTGGGGACCAGCAAAGTCCAGGAGGAATCTACCCAGGAGGGGGAGTCACAGGAGACCCTCTGCATCGCAGAAGGCCTACAGGAGCAGAGGCAGCACCCACAGGAGTCCCACAGGACAGGGACATAGGAGTCGCAGGAGCAGACCACGCAGCACTACAGAAGTGGATCCCACGCTGCAGGAGAACCACGCAGGAGGCTGTGCTTTGCAGGATGGAGTGCTGGGGGCTGGAGCTACAATTTGCCTGAAGATCCCTTGGAAGAGATGCAAACAAGCCTTGGCAGCTGCAAGAGATGCAGTGCAGTGTCCTGCGTGGGAAGGCAAATGCTTACCTCCACCAAAGTTGGACAGCTGGCAGAGAGGACCAAGAGGACTACTCCGGATCACCACCCATGGTGCAGGATCCATTCAGCTCAGCAGGAGAGGGGATCCACGCAGCCGGTCGTCGGTTGTTGTAGATGCCCGCAGTTGCAGGGAAATTACTCCTTCACTCCAAGAGAAAATTCCTTCTTCTTGTGCAGGCGGAAGAGTTGCATTCTTCTGTAGATCCACAGCAAGAAAATTGTTGCAAAGCTGGAAACAATATTGCTGAAGAGTCCTTTCTTCTTGGAAGCACCTTGCCGGGTCCTGGAGGTTCCAGTCACAGTTCCGGAGGCCAGAAGTTGAAGTAAAGGTTGCAGAGGAGTCCTGCTGGAATGCTGCAAGCCGAATCTGAAGACCCACCCAAGAGGGGGACCCTAAAAATCCTTGAAAGGGGGATTGGTCACCTAGCCAGGTAAGCACCTATCAGGAGGGGGCTCTGATGTCACCTGCCTGGCCTGGCCACTTAGATGATCCCAGAGTTCCCTGCCAACCTTAGAATCAAGATGGCAGAACCCAGGGACCCTCTGGAGGAGCCTGGGGTGGTGATGGACAGGGGTGTGGTCATTCCCCTTTCCTTTGTCCAGTTTTGCACCAGAGCAGGGATGGTGGGGATCCCTAAACCGGTGTGGAATGGTTTATGCAGGGAGGGCAGCAAATGTGCCATTCAAAGCAAACCAGTGGCTTGGGGAGGCTACCCCTCCCATGCCAATCACACGTTTCCAAAGGGAAGAAGGTGTTACCTCCCTCTCCCAAAGGAAATCCTTTGTTCTGCCTTTCTGGGTTTGATCAGATCAAGCAGCAGGAGGAAAGAAACCTGTCAGTTGGGCTGCCTGGAAAACCCAGTAAGACTGGTGGTAGCAATGCTGGGGGTCCTCTAAGGAGCCCCCAGAGTGCATGGAATCATACTTCCAATACTTGCAATAGAATTGGGGTATGATTCCGACATGTTTGATACCAAACATGCCCAGTTTCAGAGTTACCATTATGTAGTTGGACATAGGTAGTGATCTTTGCCCTGCACACGCATAAAATGCGGCCCCGCACTCACGAAGTCCAGTAAAATGGGGCTAGTGTTTGTGGGGCACCTCTGTTAGTGAAGGGGTACCCTCATACACAGGTACCTGTCTCCTACCCTCTGAGCTGAGAGGGCCCACAATAGGGGTGACTTACAGTGACCTGTAGTTAAATTGGGTGCGTGCACCCAGTTCACGTAGGCTGCAATGGCAGGCCTACAGAACCCTCTGCATGGGCTCCTTATGGGTGGCAGAATAACTGCTGCAGCCCATAGGGATCCCCTGAAACCCCAATGCCCTGGGTACCTAGGTACCATATATATGGGGGGGGGGGGACCAGTATGGCAATTGTGGGAAGAAAAAGGTACAATTTAGAGGAGAGAGCAAAGCTACTGGGGTCCTGGTTAGCAGAAACCAAGTAGACACAGTCAAACATACTGACAACAGGCAGAAAATGGGATTAACCATGGCAAGAAAGAGGACACTTTCCTACAGCCGGGATGCAGCATAGTTCACAATCCGCTGTTGACTGGACATGACAGACTAGATAGAGCAATTGCATCGTCTGTGGCGCTTTGCTGTCATGCATAATGACTTCTCAGGGGCTGTCCAGACATCCCTTGTTGACATTTCTTTTGTTGGTACTAGCCTCTTTGGTGACAAGACAGATTCAGCACTCAAACTCTTAAAGGACAGTAGGACCTGGTTGTTGGGACTCTCAATGTCCCCAAGCCAGGCCCTTTCTGCCTTATTCTCCTTTTGTGTCTGCGGTCGGGGTTACCAGCTGTGTCCATTTCCAACGAGCCACCACAGGCAGCAGGCTTCCCAGTGTTTTTTTTGTGGCCACGTACATGGCTCCTACAAGCTTCTTTTGCACCCTTAGTACCACCCCCCCTTTCCCCTCTAACACCCCAACACCCGGGCAGCGGCTGCCTCCCAATCTCTTTAATATGCCCTCCCAACATTATGGGCAACTGGTCGGCAGCAAGATCAAGCACCACCTGCCCCACTGGCAGTACATATCTTCAGACAAACGGGTGCTCCAAATTGTTTCACAGGTTATGCCCTTCCATTCAGAGAAATCCCACCACCCATGCCATCTTTCTCATATTGGCTGATGGAGGATTACCCATCCCTACTGCATCAGGAAGTGCAGGCTGTTTAGGCTAAAGGAGCCATCAACAGGGTGCTGGCGTCAGAAATACGTTGTGGTTGCTATTCCAGCTACTTTCTGGTGCTGAAGAAGGATGCCTCCGTCCTGTAGTAAACCTAAACCCATTCAACTACGTACTTGGAAAGGAGAAATCTCATGTTGCCTCAGGCCCTGGACTCAGAGACTTGATGGTAGCGTTCTTCAAGGACACATTTCCACATACCCGTCCTGCTGGCCCACAGACACTGCCCAAGGTTCACAGTGGACCATAAGCACTTTTAATTAATTGTGCTTCCCTTTGGCCTTACCAGCATCCCTCAGGCTTTGACGAAAGTGATGACAGTGGTTGTAGCCCACCTGTGGAGGTCAGAGGTTCCAGACTTCCCATACCTCAACATCTAGCTGTTAAAGGCAGATTCACCCAACAGGTGTCACCCACCTCAATACTATGGCTGATCTCCTGCATTTGATGCAGTTCTCAGTCATTGTGCCGAAGTCACATCTGACTCCCTCTCAGACATTCCCTTTTATCAGATCTATTCTGAAAACAGTGCAATTCCGCGTCTGTCCTCCAGAGCAGTGATTTCCAGGGTATTCAGTCCATGATTGCGAATTTCCAGCCTCTATCCAGGATTTCAGTGAGACTAACTGAGCCTCCTGGGTCTTCTGGCCACCTGCATCCTTCTGGTACAGCATGCCTGCTGGCATATACGAGGTCTGCAGCGGGACCTGAAGTCTGTCGGAGAGAGTGATCTCTCCAACCTGATCAGATATCAGAGGGAACTGCAGAAGACTTGCAAGGGTGGCTAACAAACCACAATTGGATCAGCGACAGACCCCCTCTCCCTTCCTTACCCAGATCTCACAGAGGTGACATCTGCCTCTCTTCTGGATTGGGGCGGCCATCTAGGAGAGTTTGTTGGAGTTGAGAGCAATGCGCTTGGCATTGAATGCCTTTCTCTTTTCTGTCAAGGGAAGGCTAGTCCAGGTGCTCATGGACACCACCACCATGTGGTCTTGGAACAAACAGGGTGGGGTTGTGGACCCAGTGCCAGGACCGTCTCTGCCTCTGGACATGACTGGAACATCAGGACATTTTCCTGACTGTGCAACATCTGGTGGAGTCTATGAACACTAGGGCGGGCGGACAAACTCAGTCACCAATGCTTAATGAAACATGAATAGTATCTACAATAGGAGATGAGGCAAGGTCTCCGCGACTGGGGATAACCTTGGTGAGATCTATTGCCGAGAACGTGCAATATCAGTGCATGTTGGTGTTTTCAAGCTCTTTTGTTTCATCTCCTGCCCCAAGTTCTGAAAAAGATCAGGACAGGTTGGGCACAATTCATCCTTTTGCATCAGATTTGGGTAAGAGAGTATAGTAACCTGAACTCCTGTGCTTGAGCATCAGTCCTCCAATCAGCTTGCATCAGTAGGGCTGGGTCCTTCACCCAAACCTGCCCATGCTCCACCTCCATGCATGTAGATTGAAAGATGGCAGTTGAGAGTCTATGATCTTCCTTGGCAGTTGAGATGCTGTGATCTTCCTCTCAATGTCTGTGAGGTCATCTTTGGAGCCTAGCATTCCTCCACTAACACTGTATATGCCTGCCATTGGGCCAAGTTTGTGGTTAGGTGCACTGACAAACATTTTGGCCCTCTTTCTGCACCCTTGCGCAAAGTGTTGCTGTCTGTTTTGTCTGCGAGGATGCTAGTGCACACTGCAGGCTACAGAATTGCTGCCGGCTCGATTATGAGCCAGAGACAATGCTGTAGCTTGGTTCCCTCGTTTCCGCCCTCCGACCTAGCAGGAAACCCATAATAGCTCTGGCAGTTAGGTCGCCGCATAGGCGGAGGCCACCCTTTCTGTCCGCCAAACTCATAATGGGGCCCTTTGTCTCATTTGCATCCCAACACCTTTGAAATCCCATTCCTAAAAGGTGTATAGCCAGAAGGACTGTGTACTGCTTTCAGTGCACTCAAGTTTGTTGTGCACAAGTAAATAGGTGAGCCATGGGTATTCCACAGTTATTTTCACGATTAAAAAACAGATACCATGGCTTTACTTTGGCGCAATCCTCTTATGGATATTTGCAAGACAGCATCTGCTCACACATTCACAAAACTACCGCTTTTACAATCATTGTAGAAACCAGCATAACGGGGTCACACTGTTTTAAAATCATTAAGTATGGCTTACTTCTACTTTCTGTCCACCTCAGGGCAATGGGAAAGGGGCACTGTCTTCAGGTTACTGCAAATCATACAGTCTATAACAACACGCTGCAGGAAGAGAATGCTGCTTACCTGTAACCAACTGTTTGCAGCTTGGAGTGTTGTAAAGTCACATAAAACCAACCTCTCGTGTGGCTGGAAATAAGTAGACTGGTTAGTTTGACTTTACTAAGCTTTTCTTTAAATCCTCATGCATAAGCAGACACATCTATTACAGTGATATCTGAATAAAATAATTTCAACTGGAGTCCCCATGCTGATACATTATAGCTTTTGGATATATGGTCACAAGTCGTTCTCGAATCAAAACTTAATTCTTGAAGTAACCACTGTGTAATGTTCCAAAATATCATGAGATTGCCGGATAGTACAAAGGATATGATCTATGAAAACAACAACAAGGTGTTACTCTTAAGTACTATTCTATCTGATAGAGACTTCTAGTTGCAGATTCCTTACCTTAGAATTTTCCCCCAGGCGTCAGACTGGATCCGGAGATTTTTCATCAAGCAATACCCTTGCATGTCGGTAGGTGGCGTTGGTTGGGAGTAGTATATAGACGCCGCCCTCGCGCAGTGACATCTGTTCTTTTCTTTCCACGCCACGCGCTGATCCGGAAAAGAGCTACCCTGGCCGAATTCGACCGTTTTGTCGAGTTTTTTTCTGTGCGACTTTGGTGCATCGAGGATGTTCCCAAAGACCGGGTTCAAGCCATGCGAGGACTGTCATCGGACGATGTCGGTGATGGATCCTCATCGGGCTTGTCTGTGGTGTCCCGAAGTCGTGCTCGGAGTGCTTGGCCATGCACCCGAAGGTTTTGAGGGAGCGGTCCCTAAAGCTAATGGCAGCCCGGCACTCAAGTCCGTGTAGGTCCTGGTCTCGAGATTGGTCGCAGAGTCATCACCACTCGTCTTCTTCCTAATCGTCGGTTCAAGGTAAGAAGAAGTCGAAGAAGTCCCATTGCTCTCTGACTTCGCCCTGTTGCTCGGCCGACACGGGAAGAGCGCCTACGCACTAGGCCTCCTTCCTCACATCCTGCGTCTGGGTCGGCTCCGCGCTTCCCCGAGTTTCCCAGAGTGACCCCCGCCCAGCTTAAGGAGTTTTATGCGGCCATGCGCTTCATATTTGGGCGGTCTGACCCTGATACGGCGCCTTCGGGCCCAAGGGCTTTGGCTGAGGTGACTTTGGGTTCCGCGCTGATGGCTTCGGCCACTGAGGTCACCTCCGGATCTCTGCGCTGATCCGCACCGGCCGCACCCTTGAGACCTTCCCCGGCGCCTGGTCGATTATCGACGGTCTCGAAAGTGGTGGAGCCCACTATCGAAATCGACCCAATTCTTATCCCCGACGACTTGGAGTCAGAGCGGCGTCGACTGCCGCTGCCTACGGCTTCAATGAGGTTTATTCGCACCAGGTCGGATTTGGTCCCTTTTTCTTATGGGTATGAATATGGGGAGGAATTGGAGGGGTCCCTGGCCCCTTATGAATACCAGAATGACCCTGCTATGGACTGGGCTCAGGAATCGGGCGAAGCCAGTTGACTGGATACTTCTCCTGACTCTGGCATGCTGTCTCCTCCTACCGTGGCTAAGGCGGAGGGAGCAACTTAAGGTATGGTGGTCAGTAGGGGCAGCTGAGGTCCTTGGTCTCAAGCTTCCCTCTGTTGAGGTCACGTCTAATCTCCTGACGGAGGTGCTTCAGCCTGAGGCTTCTACTTCAGAACCCCTTTTGCCTTTTAATGAAGCCCTCACCGATGTCCTTTTGGCTACATGGTCCAAACCCAATACAGGTCCTCCTGTGAATAGGACTATCGCACGCCGCCCTCAGCCCGCTCCGAACGACCTTAAATTCCTGTCTGAACATCCCACGTCCGTGAGTCTTGTTATCCAGGCTTCCTCTTCTTCGGCCCATTCCCTTCCGCACCCTCGGATAGAGAAACCAAAAGACTGGAACAGTTTGGCAAGAAGTTGTTTTCTTCCTCCAGTCTCGCGCTGCGGTCTGTGAACACTGCATGCCTTTTGGGCCGCTATACCCACTCTTTGTGGGATAGGTTGCGCAAGTCCTGCCGTAGATACCAGAGGGGGTCCGTGCTATCGTCTCCCAAACTGTGAACGATGGGATATGCGACAAAGTTAACAATCTGTTGTGGGCTGGACACGACCGACTCTCTAGGTCTCGGTTGTTACGATGGTGGCCTTACGACGCCACACTTGGTTACGTACTTCTGGTTTTTCAGGGGATGTCCAACAGTCACTCATGGACATGCCCTTTGATGGCTCTGTCTCTTCGGAGACAAAGCAGACTCTGCCTTGAAGAGATTAAAGGATTCCCAGGGTACGGCTCAGTCCCTCGGTCTTTCCTCAGCCTCTCGACCATCACAGTCCGCTTATCGCCCCTTTCGTGGCCACAGAAGGGGCTCCCTGTTGCATCCTCCACACAGCCACTGTGCCTCACACTCTGGTAAGTCTACGCGTGGCTGAGGACGCGGAATCCCACGTGGCCGTGGGACAGGGAACCAGAGGTCTCTTCAGTCTACCTTTGCCCCCGCTGCAGCCTCCAAACCCTCCTAGTCTGTCCCCTCACTCCTGTCCAGTTGGTGGCAGGATTCGCCATCACCTGCCCCACTGGGAACATATCACCACGGACAGGTTGGTTTTGCAGATCGTTCAAAAGGGCTACTCCCTCCCTTTAGAATCTGCCCCACCACACATGCCCACCATCCTTCTATCACCTTCTAGAGGATTATTTGGCGCTTCTCCGCCAGGAAGTCGCAGCTGTCTTGGCCAAGGGAGCTATAGAAAAGGTCCCTGTGCCAGAAGTAGGTTGTGGTTGTTATTCTAGCTACTTTCTGATAGCAAAGAAGGACAAGGGCTTTTGTCCTATGCTAGACCTTTGGGACCTAAACTACTTCCTCAAGAAGGAGAAATTCAGAAATCTCACCCTGGCTCAGGTTCTGTCTGCCTTGGACCCAGGCGACTGGATGGTAGCATTGGACTTGCAAGATGCTTATTCCCACATCCCCATCCTGCCTGCCCACAGACGTTACCTACGATTCGTGGTAGGTCACAAGCACTTTCAGTTTACCGTGCTCCCATTCGGCCTTACCAGCGCCCCTCGGGTGTTCACGAAAGTGATGGCGTTGGTTGCAGCTCATCTGCGCAGGTTAGGGGTTTCAATCTTCCCCTACCTTGACGACTGGCTGTTGAAGGCAGACTCACCTCAGAAAGTCATCTCCCCCCTTAAGACTACGGGTGAACCTCCTGCACATGCCGGGCTTCACTAGAAACGTGCCGAAGTCACACCTGACCCCCCTCTCAGTCGCTCCCTTTCATCTGAGCGGTTCAGGACACAGTGCAGTTTCAGGCTTATCCTCCAGTCCAAGACATTCAGGCTATGATTCCGATGGCCTCCTGCATCCTGATAGTAACACATGCCAGATGGCATATGCGGGCTCTGCAGTGGGACCTGAAGTTCCAGTGGGCGCAGCTTCAAGGGAAATCTCTCCAACCTGGTCCTGATCTCGGAGGGGACTGCGAAAGACCTGCAGTGGTGGCTTTCGAATCGGCATTAGGTCCATGCCAGATCCCTCTCCCTTCCCCAACCAGATCT